>NC_142531.1:4010000-4110000 GCF_964205215.1 Stylophora pistillata
TAAAAGAAGAAGAAATAGAGAGAGAAGCGTTTTGGCAGGACAATTTAAAAAGAATAAGATCACTCTAGAAACCAAAGTGGATAGACGAACTTATGAGTGTTTATTATGAATGATACACACTATTGCGCAACTACCCATACCGGTTCTAGGACAATAGAGTATCCACACCTGAAAATTAGAAGGAAATGTATGAGAGATGTAGGAAGGAAACACAAAATAAAAGCGTTGAATAAATTATGGTTTAGGGCTAAATTGTATAGATTATAGGAGCGTGTTTTTTTCAGAATTTGAAAAAATAAAGGTCATCTAAGATGGTATAAAACAATAAAAATAATGAAACCTAAGATGGTGTTTAATCCTCCCTTAGGGAAAATGATTTCAAGATGAAATTAATATTCAAAAAACGTTCATTTTAGAATAAAAGGAAAAAAATTGTCGTGACCGGGATTTAAACCTGGGTTATTGCAGTCACTCACACGACCACACCCTAAGCCCAATTCCCTAACCCACTTATTCCCATACTAAAATCAAAGTAAAAACCCTAACAGTCAAACATCAGAGTGAGACAAACAATGGAAACAATAAAACGCAAGATGGCGACTCATACTCCATACGCAGTACGAATAACTAATTAATCAGAGTGACTCGGACCCACACCTCTACGGAATTGCCAGTACGGCGCCGTAACCTACTGCCAATGCCACTCAGTATGTCATGAAAACCTTGCGGGTAATTTTATCGTATGTATAAACATCGCCATACACGGTGCTTTTTTAGCAAATAAAATATAAGAATACAACTTCTTGAGGATGAAACTAAGATGAGATGGAAAAGAATTTTAATGAGGTATGGAGGTTAGCAAGCAAATAAAAAAATTTTGGCAGAGTGTTCTAGGTTGCCATTTTGAGCCGAGGTTACCGAGCCATCTTAGCTTGTGCAAATTGTTGCAGTGACAAGAAAACTATATGATTGGCATTCATTAAATTTTTTTAACTTGCATGGTTATTTATATCTTCCAGGGTTGCAAAGTATTTTCAAAAGATTTAAGTACAATTTAGTACACTCTACGAATCAGGAGTTACTAGACAGTCAACTCAGGACTGCGCTGCGCTCCGGCGCACCACCAAAACATGTGCACAGTCTGCTGTTACGAGGTGCGGACGTCAATGGAGTCGACTCTTTAGATTCCAGTCCTCTTCTCCTGGCATTAACAACTTCAAGAGCAGAAAACATGTTGGACATTGCTGAGCTTCTGTGCGAGTTTGGAGCCAATGTGAATTACAGTAGCGGCGTTTTCTTTGGTGAAACTCCTCTTCATTTTGCAGCAATGCACAACGATTATGCTCTCATAGAACTACTGGTTCGCCATAACGCGAATACTCACGCGCAAAATTTCGCGGGGTACACGCCTTTACACTTTGCTGCGCAGAACGGTAACGAAGCTAGTGCAACCGCGCTATTTCTCAGTGGGGCGGATTTGAATACTAGAGAAATGTACTGTGGGTACACTCCTTTGCATTTGGCCGTGATTGGCCAATTTGAACACACTGTCAAGGCGATGGTGTTCCTTGGAGCGAAAATTAACCAATCGGATTATTGTGGCCTGACAGCGATGGACAGGTGCAAATCAAAAGAGATCCGGAAATTCTTACTGGCTTCCAAATGTCCGAGAATGTCAAGTCTTGAATCAGACTGTCTTTCTGTCATAAGGGAAAGAATAAGGAAAACCTCAAGAATACGTGGTTTTGACAGTCTACCACTTCCATTTACTCTGAAAAGAAAACTCAAACTGGAGATTACGCGGAAAGAACTGTAAAATTGTCCCTTCCTTCTTCAGTTTACCCTATGCAATTATTTCCATCTCCGAAGGCTACATTTTTTTTAATCTATAGATATTCCTAGTTTTTACTCCACGAAAGCATATCAATATGACTTTTTTAATTTTTACTTATATCATGTTATTTTGATATTTATCGGATACTTTATTAGTCTTTTTCCATTGTGGTATCGATTCAATAATATTATATTTTAATTGCAGTTGTATTTAAAAGGTATCATTCAATGTATGACAATACAATAGATGTTTAAAGAAAATTTTGCCTTTACTAGGTTTCGTTTAAATCCTATTAGTTGAAAAAGAAGGAAAATTTTCTCGAACCAGCCACACAGTGAAGAAAAACCAAAGCGCTCTCCTGGATTACCTTCAATACTCAATTGAAATTGCTCTTGCCTGTACCACGCTTTCACTTGATAAACAAGACGCAAAAGTATCGCAGAGATTGTTCCAAGAAATTCGCACCATTGTCCCAACCAATAAGATTCGAATCTTACATAAAGTAAATTGCGACTTGGTCAATCGCGTTTTCTTGCGCCCAGGTAGTAAGCTTGTTTTAACTTTGAGTTTTAACGGCTCCTTGTCTTATCATGTTTTTATTTGTTCTGACTAGCTGCTATGATTACTTTGGTTTTGCTTTTACGACAGTCAATCAATATAGGCTCGAACGGTAGTGCATCTGTTTTAGCGAAGTACCTACAGGCACAAACTAGTTGTTTTAGTACATGAAATCTCGCCTGCCCTTATTTCAATCCCAAAACCTAGGGAGGGAGGGAGGGAGGGAGGGAGGGTAGTGCATCGTGAAGGTACCCCGCGGCGAGCAACTGGTTTCTACTACCCCGCTACGTTTCTCTCTCGGCCAGCGAACAAGAAACCAATTTTTCGTAGGGTATAGTAAATCGAGAAAAAAATGTGATGGTGTCTTTTGTGACTCTAACTGGCGCCGAAGTATCATTTCGCTTTATAGCATAATGAACATTAGTACGCATCGTCTGATTGGTAAGTTCAGTTTCCAAGCGGATATTTTATCAGGTTGTAGAGCCAGCATGTGTTATCACGTGTTATAGAGCAAGGACTCCATAACACGTGATAAAGCTACGGGGCATGCTGGGAAAACACGAGGTGCTCTATTGCTTAAATATCTTTCGTGCATATAAAGATACCGCTGTCGGCGTTTTCCACAAATACTGCAATCTGATTGGCTAATCTACACACCGAATAAAGGGGGTAAGTTTCTAAAGAAACTATGGTGCTGTGTCGGTGGGGGTAACAAGGTAATATCAACCAACTTGAAATTGTAAGTTGGCCACCGTAAAGATTTAAAAAGCTGACGTTTCGGGCGTTAGCACTTCGTCAGAGCGAATGACGAAGGGTTAACGCTCCAATTTACAATTTCAACTTAGTTGATAGTACCTAATCTGCACATCATCTCGTCCGTGATTGATGATGAGTAAAGTGAGCAACATACGCAGTGACTTATTTGTATCTTTCTGAGCCTGCCCGGTAGCTGAATTTTCCGAAAGTCAGTGGTCTTCATTGTCAGAATTAGATACTGTCAACAACGCTTCCGTAACGTTTGAAAGGCACCGAGGTTCCCTTTGCTTCCCACACGACAAACGGAGGCACACATTTCATCGTAACATTCAAGTGTCCAAAACATCAATTATTTAATAAAAACGGACCAGAACAGCTGAATGTAATAAATTTCTTGTTTTCGGTTTTTTTTTTCTTTTTAAAATCCGACTGACCTGGTCATTTAGTCATTATTTACAATATTTTAATCTCATGTACCTGACATAATTCTGATAAATTGTCCTATTTCTTCTCGTACTCTACTGACAACAGAAATAAAGAAACTTTCAGTAAACAGAATGTTATGCAGCTTACAATTAGGAATGGTTGTTTTACCACAACATCGGGAACTAAAACTCTTTCACTCCCAACAATATCAATTCTACGCACTGAGTGCCATACAATTATTATGGTTTCTGTTCTAAGAATTTGGTGTTTCATCGAACCAGATACCCTGGTTGATGTTTTTCTACCTTCTCATCGCTTTGTATCGAGAAAGTGTATTGGTATTATTAGGAGTTATTCACATTTGGTCTCTTCTGGGAGTGAAAGGTTGAAGGGACAAAGATACAATGTGTCGCTTTCGACTAAATCTGAAACTATCCTTGCCTAAGTTCCGTATGATAGAAAAAACAGAATGAACTGAGTTCTTAAGGACCGTTGGCGCCCTTTTTAATTGAATGTCGTAACCGAAAAACCAAACTAAACTCGGCAGCCTAGTGAAAAAAATGAAAATATCTCAAAGTGGCGATGAAATTTAGAGTCAAAACAAATTGGACAAGGCGCGCGAAAACGAGGGTGACCAAGCCACTATGTGATTGGTCAAAGAGTGGCGCGAGTTTCCTAAACCAATCACACAGCGCGTAGGAAACCTTTACAATTCCAGCTTACTTTCGGCACTTAATGGAAAATTGCACCCTGGAGGAGAAGATTGATTCGTATAACAGAACACGAACATAATAACTTAAAGAAAAATTTTTCAAAATGCAAACTGTGGTTTAGCTCCTGAAGTGACTAATCAGTGTGTAAGTTTATGTCTTGTAGAATAAAGCCTGAGATTCAACGGTTTTCGTGGTGCAAGTTAAGATTTTAAAAATTCTGAATAAAAGTTTGTCTATGTTCAATAGGGAATTTAAGCAGTCACGACGGCAACGCCACGGAAGACGTCGATTAAAAAATTAGTTTCTACTTTTAGTTAGAATTTCGAAAATGACTACATGTGTTAACCGTCTCATAGGGCGCCAAACCTTAAACTCAACATAACGCATAAAAGTAGCGTTGAGTTCCAAATGTAAATTAAAATAATTTGCCGCCGCCGTTTCGGTTCGCAGACGACACAAATTTTGGGGATTTCACGTTGTTGTTTTGCAAAGGACGGCTGAAAAATGTACAAAGTTTTAAAACGCACGTGCTGGCTATTGTTCTGCCAATTAGATCTACTGTTTTTCCACTTTCTCGTTGCCGTCGCCATCGTGGTTTGCTTAAATTCCCTAATGTTACAGCTAATACCACGCTACCGTATGTCACTCTTGAAAGTTGAAACACCTATTTCTTGTTTAACTTAACGCTTTTCTTCAGCAATTTTCTAAGGATTTAGTATGCGAAAAGTAGAAGCTGAACAATCAAAATTTACGATGGACTAGTAAGCAACTAAAAAAACGTTTTCTAGTGGTGTTGTTTACGGAAACGAAGTATATAGTCCTAAAATACGCGCGGTTTTGGCGACCAAAAAACATTAACTTGAGCAAAACCTGTCTAATACTTGGAAAAGATCTCAAAAAGGAAAAGCTCAAGCAAACAAAGAAATAGACAAAAAAACTTCAACCATGAGGTGTTAACTTTCTGATGGCAACGGAAGCACGATCATCTCTATTAAGGACAAGTGAAACTGAATGTCTAAGACCAGCATAATATGAACATCATACATTTGGCGTCTGTCAGTTAACACTGACGCACGAGTTACAGAGCTGTGCCGCGCTTATACAGTCATCGTGACAGAATGCTCCGCATTTTCTGCAAACCTCCATCGCCTTCAGCCTGCAAGAGCAACTCTTGAGCAGCATCGATCTGTTAAAGTTCTTAGCGGACACCGTGGACGACGTAAAGCCACTTTTGGTGGCAGTGCCCGAAGCAGAGCGTCGTCGTGTTAGCTCCTCCCGGTTGGCTGCCACCTGTTGACGCATCGCAGCACGGGATGGAGGTCTCGGCTTAATGAGGGAGGCGGGAGCACGGAGCTCTACAGCATCGTGTGAAAGAATCGAAGGAGTGGAAATGGAAGCTGCTGACGTAGACGCCTCATTACATGGCGTCTTAATTGTTCGTTTTTTTGCGTACACCGTACTAGCGGTAAGCATGGACGGTGGCGCGCAAGTTCTCACAGCTTTTAGAGCCTCTGTGGCATGTGCCACAGTGACCATTTTGTAAATGGGTATGGACCGCGATCGAGATGTACGTGCGTTTGAACGAAGCTGTTTGGCGGCTTCGGATCTCCTAGATTCGGTGACTCGTTTCGGAAGACAGTGCGTCGGAAGTTTTTGTACAGGTACCGTCAGCGGTTGTATCATAGCACTTGACATCCTCGGTGATTTGAGTTGTGACCTGCCTAGGGTGGGATCCTTATGGTTTCCGGTCATGGTGCTTCTTGGTGACGAGGCTGGCGCCGGGGAGAGAGGCGCTGTGAAGTAGGAATCCGTGGGGTCTTGGGATAAAGAACTGTCGTCTGGAAGGGTCCTGTGCGAAAAATAAGGAAAAGTTACGGAGAGCTACAGCCATTCCTTTCTAAAACGGTCGCCTTTTGGTTAACCTTTCTCTTTCGCAGGCAACAAGAAGCAAAATTGCTTCCTGATACAAACAAACACACACAGAATCAAAAGCAAGATAACTTACCTTTTTCCCCAGACTGGTTCGAAGAACTTAGCCTGCAAAGCAAAAATTTCACGGGAAAGTGAAAAGACATGAGCACATCAATAACTTTGCAGCAATGGTAATTGTTTACAATTGAGGAAAAAAAAAAAGAAAAAGAAATTTGTGCCAGTCAAATTATTAATCATCACACATTCACACAACACGTTCACCATCACCTTCCAAGGATCCAATTTGGCCAGTCGCTCTTCCTCTTGTTTGATCCTCTGTTGCATATCTGTCATAAAGTCACCTGGAAGGCAGAAGAAAACAATCTATCAAACATAACCATAGTTTTAAATGTGTCTTAGTATTATCATAAGTTGGCTAGATACTATTTTGTTATGTAAACGACCCCACAAGCTTTTTAGCTTTAATTCTTATCGTGTATAAATATAGATTGAGTAGTCCAGTGGTCAGTGCGCTGGACTCTAGGTCAGATGGCCCGGGTTCAAGTCCTGGCTGGGGCTTGACGTTGTGTCCTTAAGCAAGACGCTTCACTCACATTGCTTCGTCTTCTCGGATAGGACGTAAAGCCGGAGGTCCCGTCTCCTGCACCTATCAATTAGTTAATTTCGGCAAGGGACGTTAAAGAATCCACATCACGAGATTACTGTGATGTGGTCTGGCCTGTTTACTGGGAAGGGGGGGAGGGGGCATCTGTAAAAATTTCTCCTTTATTAATTGTAAACTGCCGCCGGCAGTCTGGAAAAGTCCCCCGCACAGTGTTGTAAAGCGCATTAGAGCATTTACATGGAAATGCGCTATAGAAATTGATCTATATTATTATTATTATTATTATTATTCTACTACTACTACTACCACTGCCACTGCCACTGCTACTGCTACTGCTACTACTACTACTACTTAGAGATGGTGAGTCAAAACGCGATCCTGCTGCCCCTAGCACATCCTGGATTGGAGTACTGACAGCGTTCTCCAGAAGCACCAGCAGCTGGAGCTCTCACGGACTACATGTGATTGCTTCTGAAGCACCGCCTACTATAATGAGGCAATTTATGACCTGTCTTTACCAATGGACTTTTAACCTTTTGCTTTATTTTTATATCCAACCAAACTCAATTATCGAAACTTGAAAGGAAACTAAAAGTAAATGCAAGGGGGAAAGATACAAATTGAATGGATGTTCTTTCCCTTTAGGCACTCACTTATGTACTGCTATTTTTTTTTTGCCGTTATCAAAAAAAACAAAAAAAAACAACAACAACAAAAAAAATCTGAGGAACACTAAATTGCTGAACCTCTTCTAAGGAGTGGGAGTCCATTAAAAACAACTTTCGCTCCGACGAAGGGCTAACGCTCGAAACGTCAGCTTTTATAATCGTAACGGTGGCCAATTTATCATTTCAACTTTGTTGATATATTCAAAAGATTTCGTTACCCCCACCGAAGCAGCTCCAAACAGATTCTTTAGAAACTATCAGTCTTTATTCATTAAAAACAACCCTCAGCATTTCTTTTTAGCTGACAGTTCACTAGTACTCGCCAGTAGCTTCTAATTTTTCTGGACTTCTTACAGAGTGAAGTAAGCAAAACCCAATGCAATCCTGGATTGCTTTTAATACCAAATTGAAAACTGCCATATAAAGAAATGCCTCTTACCATCTTGAAGCCTGTCTTTCCATGAATGACAAGCACTTGCAAAGAACTCATTTGTGAAAGCAGTGTGTGATGGTCTGAGTAAAAAAAAGAAAAGAATAGCTTGTTGATCAACTGCTTCTGATTAAAACATTTAGTTAGAAATAAAAAATTTCATTATGAGACTTGGAAAGCCCTTCACAGGCAATTCCAAAGTAAAGCTTAGTGCAAGCTGACTTGTGTAGGGTTGGACAGGTGGATATGAGCTGGTCCAGAGAGAGCTGTCCTGCCCCCTCCTGGCACTCTGTTTATTTGTCATGACCCAAATCCATATAAATATTGCTATCTCTGGCCCTCCTATCCAGTCAATAAGTACATAATAGCTACATGTGAATTAATGTTTTGACACATAAAATATTCCCTATAAAGTTTATTCCATGTTGAAACCATGTACTAATGTGTACGATGAATAAACATTAACTTCTATCAAACTGGCACATTTTAGTTTTTGTTACTTTGCATTAACAAGGAATGGGAAACACAGACCTTAAAGCTCCATCATGGCCTATTGCTCTGTCAACTTTGGGTAGTAACGTCACTAACTTGTACTGATACCACTGCGGCAGCATGTTAAATGTTCGCTGGTTGATGAGAGACTGCAAAAAAACAATGTCAAATGAATAGATCATCACAATATGTCTTCTTCTTACTGCTGCCATGGAATTATAATGAAGCTGGTTTCAAGAATATGGTACTGGATCACCTAATAATTCTCTAATTGATATATATATATTTTTTCTATTCTCATTGCCAGTCTGCTTGATATTGTATGGGTACTATAAGGAGAAATTTTGTCTTTATCACTAAAGGCAGTTAACCCTTCACACCCTTATCAGTATGCATATTCTCCATACTGTTCTCTATACATTTCTTAAGGTGTCGACAAGGAGAATTTAACAATAAAGTGCTTTACTAGTTGGTGATCATTTCCTTTATTCTCATGACCTTGATGTTAGATTCAGGGGTGATAGTGTATGGAGAAATTATAGACTAGCCACCCTTAGGGGTCAAATGGTTAAAGGGTTAACAAGACAGTGAGGTGACATGTTCCTTGCTGAACTGTGATAAAAATAATGACCAAAAGACATTGGACCAGACTTACACGAAGAGGTATACTGGTGAGAATTGAGTCTGGAGACTGTATGTCTACGCGTCCCTCCTTGGTCCTCTTTAACTGTGCAGCTGAAAAATCAAACACTGTACATTTAATATCCTACAACTAGTAAAACTTCCTAGGACTGAACACGTCATGCTAAAAGTACGTGAACTGTTATGCTGGAATTCTGCTCATAATTTATGCTCAAGGCTTTTACAATTTTGTCAGGAACTTTCAGTATGCTTATGTTTGACAGCACTTCTTTTTCAAAGTATTTGTTCACTGCCTTCACACACTGTTGAGTTCAACCATCATACAAAATGCACTTTCATGTTACAGTCAATAATGTTGTGAACCACTCAGGAGATAAGTGCAATATTTCTCAGGTTCAAAAATCACCTTCCAAAGCTGAGCTTGGTAGACTTTGATCCTAAATATCTGTTACGATAATGACTGACTACAGCATACAGTACAGAGAGCTTGTCTATTTGGCATGGAACTTAACTGCATATTATTATAAAGCCACGTAGGATCTTAAAGTTGGGGCTGATCAGCAAAATGACCCAAATAATGTGTGAACCCATTCCACTCACAAGATCAAAACATTAATTCTCTGCACCTTTCCTCATATATTCCTCTTGATTTTTGCTTTGAGCATTTGGTGCTGAATCAAACAATATCCTTTAATTGATAATCATATTTTTCTTTCTTCAGCCTTCTGCTATAAAATCTATTGTAAGAAGAAATTCTCTTTTGTATTAAAGGGTCAACCATTTATTTTCTGAACATGCTCAAAATGAGTAACCATAACTGCTTTGGAGTAGAAGTCTGATGGCACTCACCAACACTCATTTTCTTGTATCTTCTTGGCTAAAACAGAATGCAATCAATAAAAGCAGTTAGCAACATACAGTTTACATGAACAGCTTTACCACAAGAATGTGACCAGGATTCATAAATATTCACATTCGTGAATCCATGTTGCATTTGCATCAACTGACACTTGAAACTTTCAAGCATTACTGTAAAGTTATCAAAACCCTTTCAGGCTTGGCATTTGCATTTCAGCAAAAAAAAAAAAAAAGGTTTACTTTTTTGTTTCAGGGAAATTAAAATAAGAAAAACCCAGGTGCGGGTTTGTTGCCAAGCGCAGGCTGCCTGCAAAATTTTCCAAGTGAAAAACTAGCAATTACTGGCTGGATTTTTTGACTGGCAATCGCTTGGTATAACACAACAGGCACCTCCAGCATTACAAACTAACTGTCATTCACCACTTTTGAGATGCCTCACTTGAAATTTCAACTGGCACTGTAATTTCTTAGCAACAACCATGCAGGTGAGCAAAAAACCCCTTTAAAGATATCCAAAGTTCCTCCAACTCTAATTTGAGAACTCAACCAAGTACCAAGTACACCACAGGATACCAACCTTGGATGCTGTCCAAAGGTCAGAAAATTTCTCCAATTTTTCTTGAGCTTCCAGACCATCAACTGAGCTTGGAACCCTGGGGAAGCTGTGACTTGCAATAGCATTGGCTGTAACTGATGCACTAGATGGAGGTATGAGTTTGGATGAGGGCGGGACAAGAACGGATGGAGCTTTCACCTGCTGAGTAAACAATAATAACTACTATGATGCCATACTCGTCCCTGTTTAAATTGGCAATTTATTCCAATCACAGCCACTGCTTACCATAGGATTATTGTTTAATTTTAAAGCTGTTGCTTTTCTTTACAGGTAGTTGCAGTGAATCTAATTGGACATTCGCAATTCACTCAATAACTTTCATCTTAAAGGATACTTTGGTTTTTAACAACTGAGTTGATAAATGTAAATTGACTACCATAAAGAGTTTCTAACGCTGACGTTTGGAGTGTTAGCCCTCAACATAAATCTTACACTGTCACTACATTTACCATGGGTTTATACTTCAACTGCATTTTATCTAAATAAGCATTACAGTAAAACTTACTTTTCCATTCCCATTCCTTCCATTACTTCCTGATCCACTTTCAACTGTACCCACTTTGAGATTTTTCAACACCATTTTTGGCACAGGCCTTGTACTACTCAACCTTGGTCTCTTGTTTGAAGACTGGCTGCGTGGTCCTGGTTTTGGACCCCGTTTTTTTTGTAGTCGTCCATCTTTTGTGAGTGCCACCTTTGGTTTGGCATCCCTTGGGGACGGATTGGGCGGGGGTGGTTTCAACTGCGGCATTACAATGTCATTTGTTCCCATAGGGAGCTTAACTTTTCCATTATTGAGATGAGGTCCATTCACACTGTCCTTGTCAAGGAACATGCTAAATTCTGCATCATCAGTCATATCCATAAGGTCAGAATCAGAGTCTAGTGCTATGACATGGCAAAAAAAATAAATAAATAAATAAAAATAAAAATAAACATTAAATCAAAAATCTATTGTACTGAGGATATAAAAAGCTTCACTGTTGATCCCTTCACTTCCAAGATCTCATCAGCAATTCTCCTTACTGACTGCCATACAATTCTTTTGATGCTATGATGTAGAATTTAGTATTGGATCAACTAAATAAATAATAATAATCTCCTCATTGACATATGTATATTTTTTTCTCATTACTTGTATACTTGATGTTGTAAAAGGAAATTCTGTCTTGGTCATTCATAGGAGTTAAACAGTTAAATAAAAATGACAAGACATATCTTATTAACCAAGCGCGAGGGCTGTACTGGGAGAATATCAGCCTGAGGTCTTGACAGTACGGACCTCGCTAGGCTCAGTCCATACAAAAAAGACTGAGGGCCAATATTCTTCCAGTACGGTCCCGAGCAAGCTTGGTTAATAAGAGATTTATTATACGACTAAAGTTCAAGGGAACACAAGTGCAGTATCATTCGGGACCATTCAGGACAGTGCCCAGTCCAATACTGAGAGATAATTGACCGACAAGAGAGCATTTTGATTGGTTGATTTTAGTTATTGGCCCTCTGACTGCCCGAGCCATGTAATAAATAGTTATATGCAACATACCAGAATTTTCCCCTGAAGTCTCAACCCTGTTTGGCTGCAAAGAGAAGAAAACAAAACAAAAAACCAAAACAAAAAATAACAGTTTTGGTGATCAACAAATTTTATTTGATCAAGTCTTAAACTACCGTAACTCTTATCTTATTATTATTTCTGGTTTTACACAGTTTGCAGAGTTCCATGAAAGGAAAGACACAAATTAGTTCAGCTGCTAAATTGCAAAAACAATGAACATGAGAAACCCAATTTTTTGACTCTAAATTTCTAGAAAATTTTGATAATTTGAACCAAAACTGCTTTCCCTTTCCCAAACAAACACTGTAAAATTAAATCCCTGATATTTTTAAGCCTTAAATAATAAACACCAATTTCATTCCCAGGGCTCAACACTAATTTTTCTACTTACTAGCCAAGTGGCTAGTGACAATTTCAGTCTGTTTACTAGCCAAACTGGCTGGTGGAAATTGAAAACCACTTGCCTAAACTGAATTTCTACTAGTCTGTGGCTAGTGGGCTACCGTTAGTGACAAGCCCTGCTTTCTCAAAGGAATGGTAAAAATTCAGGATTCCACTGAGTTTCATTTGTAAGTCAATACATGAATTTCAGCTTCTAAAAAGTAAAATGCTCAACTAAGCAAATCAACAGTGTTCAGGCAAATATTGTTGCAAAGTCAACAGCACTTACATTAAGTCGGTAACAGCTCATTCGTCCTTCCACTTTAATGAACAGATCATTTGGCCCACGAGAGTGATGGTGAAGCATCGCATTAAGACATGCTAAGGGTGCTGTCCCACGGCTGTTAGAGAATAATAGGATTATAGGAACTATTTATCATCATAGGGTAAAAAGCCCACTCAAAAGTCACATACACCCTGTATGATAATTTTCATATGAATTTAGAAAGGTTTCCAGCAATTTCTCTGAGCAATACACATATAAACAAATTTAACCAATTAAATAAACAAGTTAAACATTCCCTAGTTCAAAGACCAGGGAGAAGAGGAAGACACTGTGATGATGATAATGACAACATTCCACTAAGGGTGAATGTTTACCCTCCCAAGATTTTAGCCATGGTCAGTGGTTATTATCACCCTAGATCTCATTTCCTTCCATGGTATTATGCTGTACTTTCTCTCTCACAATATTCAATGCAAAAACAGCAACAATTTAAAATGTCTTTGACCTCATAAAAAAGGAAAAACAAAGAATAAATCCATAAAATAACCAGACAAATAATTGAAACAAAGTAACTGACGAACCATAGAGAGCAAAATACAGCTTCCCTGGCCAACAGCCAACTAAAAACTGATATTTATGGAATTCAAGCCTAAAAATCCTGGAGTTGGTCCAAGATCCTTAAGTTCGTATATTCCTTCCCATTCCTCCTCCATGTTGATTCACAAACACCCAAATAGTCTTCTTAGCAAAAAATCGAACCAAAAAAAATTCGGCCAGCTTTGAATATGTGGTATGAAAATGTAAAAAAATCTAGCTTAAATAAAAATACTCCCTCTTCGTACCAGTCTAAGGTATTACTGTATTTTAGAAAAGTCAAAGTCGCTAGCATAAAGCGCAACCTCACTCGAAATACCTTGGCTCCATTTGCTTTGTTTCGATTGTTCAAAATAATTTTACAGCTAGTGAGTTTGTACTATACTGGGGTTGAACATGACACAGACCTTTTAAATAAGTCATGATCTAGGAAAAGGGTCCTCTTCACCTTGAAAATCAACGAACTGCCACTAATCTTCAATTCTGTCAATCATAGACCGGCGAAGAACGCATCGCTGTCCTTACCTCAAATCGCGCAAACCCTCTTCCTGAATGACCTTCAGGATATCTTTATGCGTGAGCGGTGCAGTAGACCTCTCTAGCACCTACATATAAAATCAATACTCCTCAATAAATGATATAACAGCCTAGAGAAAATCGCGGAGCTTTGAGTCAGCTGACATTGCATTCATTGTCACCATTGCAGTTTACCTGTTTGGCGGCTTCAGCCCATGTTATACCTTTCTTTCTCTTTGTTTCGCCCTTCTCCGTACTCATTTCCCAGGAGAACCGTTAGCGTTCGATAATACCGTAAGAATCCGATCGTTTTCAAGTTGGAAATTGTCAGGCATGGGCGAGATTTTGAAGTGTAACGCCGAATCAATCAGACGATCAAACCGCCATTTTGCAACAGACGAACGAACACAACGGATCACGTGACAGCTTTACAGGAAGTTTTTAAATTAGGCCGCGCCACCACGCCTTTGTAAGGGTCAATTATTTCGCTAAAGAGCTTGGGTCGAGGCTTGTTGTTTTCAAAAATCATTCTAGTACATACATGTAGTTTCGGCTAACTTTTTATGGGCATTAACTACAATAGAGCTTATATCTCAGTAATGATTGATTCCTTCCATGGGGAACAGAAATGTTTATAAGATCGGATCCATCATTTTCTCGGATACAGTACTCATATCTTTTGAGGACGTTTAACCTTGCAATTAAATACAAAACTAATAAAAAAGAGAATATTGAGACAGTTTCCTTGCAATAGCAAAATGAAATGCATAAAATCTTAGCTAACCGGGCTTGGTGCCGGGTGAGGCGCGCATTTATTCGAGAAGAGTTCGTGGACGTACGTTTAATTTTCGTGTTGTTCGTGTCACAGCGTACATCCGGTCAGCAAATTACGCAAGACGACTATGCGCACAAGTTGTCTCGATACACGGACTTGGACGGACAACCTGTGTAGGAACCAAACTATAGGGTAATTGAGCTGTTTAGTTTGTAGATTTTCAGGTAATCTGAGTTCTATAATTGTTCTAATTAATGATTTTCAAATATCAGAACTATTTCTGTGTATTTGATTGCTTTTGGCGTTTACTTTGGGGCCCAAAATATCAGCATCGTTCGGCGTAATGCCAATTCAGGCTGATATATTAAACTCACGGAATTAAACGTATATAGCGATTGCACTTTGTACAGATCACTGTGATAACTTGGTCGATTTTAGGATAAACAGGGGAACCTAGGGCCAGTATTACTCAGTGATCACCCAGCAACTAATTGAAGTTGGTCTTAGTAATTGGAATCTTGCATAAATGTGACCGCTTTGTGAATATGCAAACCCGGCAATCAATGAAATCCAGAAGTTTATTAAGTAAATTTAAAACTATTTTTCAAGTGTGGATTATGTCTTGTGAACTGAGAATGAATGAAATGAATGAAAGTTTAATGATATATTACAAGAATTTATCTTTAAGTAGGTTGTACGGTGTAATGTTTTGAACAAGCTTCATAGAAACCCTTAAGAAATTGTTCAAACTCAACAAGTTTTTTGTGACAAACATGTTTTGGTATCTTCTTTCAGTTATGGCACCTCCTCAACTTCGTGGTTTTGTACAGAAAAACCTCCAAAGAGCTATTCTGAGGTCCATAGGGCTGGGCATTATTGCTGGCTGCATTTGGAAGTTTGGCTATGCTGATCCAAAGAGGAGAAGATATGAAGAATTCTACAAGAACTATGATGCAGAGAAAGTCGCTGAACAGATGTGGGTTGAGGAACAAGCTCGTCAAGCACAAGCGCAGTAGGTGAGTCTTCTGAAGGAGCTTGTGAACCAAAAGGGAGCAATATTTAACTGTTAGGAGAGTGTTGACCACTCACTACTGTGACTGAGGTTTTATTCCAAAATCAGGTTTCATTTGAGCTTGTTAATGGTTCCTTCTTATCACTCTATTCCTCCTTGTCACCAATACAAGGTTGTGATAATAAGCCAGTAGGCAGCATGCTAGACACCCAAACACAATTCAATTCAGCTTCCTACTCAGTTCAGATCGTATATCTATGACATTTTCTCATAGCAACCAAGCCTTTAGCCAGATTGCCATATAGCTGTCCTGAAGATGGCCACTTTTTAAGAGAAATAATTAACAACCAGTCATGTTGATTTGTAGTCAATGACGTCTTAGTGTGAAAAAAAAAATTAAATCACTTGATCCTGTAGTAATTGTGGAAAAACTTCATATAACATCTCACCATCACCTTACTTGTATTTTTGTACTTGTGGTTGCTTGTGTTTAGAGCATCATGTGGGTTAGGGAACCAATTTCACGGAAAAGGAACATCACATAGCGAGCAAGAAGCATTCCTTCTGGGGAGTGCTTGTTGGTTGCTAGAAGAATTACTTAGTTGTGAAAGCAGCACATTTATTGATTGTACATTTATGTTTCTTTCTAGATTTCTGCCATAACTCAACATATTGGTGATAGCCGCATCTCTGTGATCTTTTTCTTAAATTCCACTTTTTTGTGTCAATGTTTCATCCTGTGAAAGGCAAGCCTTTCAAGCTGGATCATTTCAACTATTACTCTTGTGAAGTCATAGAAAATTATTTTGTATAAGCTCATTTGAGTTCATATATGGTAATTTAATCAGGCTGTGTTTCAACTGAAATAAAGTTGTACAATTTTCTTGCCTTCTGAACTGTTAACTTAAATGAATGATAAAAAGTTATTTTAATGGCCCATGGATATATACAACCTTATATGCTTTGCTCTGATGCAAGGCTAATATTTGAAACTTCAGGATGAAGTTGAAACTTTAGGATAGCCAATTTACATTTATCAACTCAGTCGATAACACCAAAATAATTATCTTGTAATAACCCCCACAGATGCAGTACCACAGTTTCTCTAGACTTTTTATATATGCTGCACTTCTCTTCAAAACCAGTAGAAAAAATCATGGTACATTGATGTCAATGCAAATATTTTTACTGACCCCTCTGTTGTTTTGTGGTGGGTCTCAGCGGTGAATGAAGAAACATGTGCGATGGTGTAGTCTGATTGATTGGGTAAGTATAGTCCTGAGAAGGAATGTTGTCCATAGTGGTGACTGATGTTATGACAACCTGAGTGGAAGTTGTCATCAGAGTCAAGCGATTAGTTGTTGTCAGTCAAATGTTCCAAGGTTGGTTTGTATGAACTGATTAGTCAGTTTTGCTGTGATGATTTTGGCTGTAAGACTCAAGTGGCAATATGTTTTGTCTTGTCACAAGGGTGAGACAGAGAAAAAATTCTGAGTCCCCATGAGGAATCAAACCTCAGACCTTTAAATTTGGCACCGAGAGAGAGACTCTGTAGTGAACTCAGCCTACAGAGCAGCGAAAATGATAACTGCCACCTTTGATATTTACAGCAGTAGAAGGCTGGGGAGAGAAAGGACTTTGTACCAAGAGGGTGGGCGACAGTCACTAGAAGGGAAAGGGGGGAGGGGGTTCCCTGCTCACCCCTCCTCGTTCCACTGTCCACATAAACTTGTAGTCACCCAGGGCCAGCTGGATTAAGGAAGGTGAACTTGTATGCTAACTCGCTCTAGTAAGATACCTGTACTGCAGGCAAGAGTGAGTTGTGCTATAGTGACTTGATCCCTGCAAAGGCAATATAACCAAGCAAAATCCTTAATGTAATGCAAAAGCATGAATTTCGAATCATTCTTATAATCTGGTCAAATTACATTTTCAAAGTTGAAAGCAAATTAGAGAATCAGAGTGTCATGAAAGTGTCCAAAAGAATTTAGTTAGGGGTAGTTAAATAAAATTATTCTTTTATTCTCCTAGGATTAATGTAGTGTGTGATATTTGTATTCTTCACTTGACATGTGTAACCGGTTGTGTAATTAAACTTTATTTTAATATATCAAATAGTTTTCCTTTTTTCTGGCACCTTGCGTCCACATGTATACAAGGATTCGGGTGGTTATGGTGTGGTTTTTTTCTTCTCCATTTCAAGAGAAGGTCACTGGCGGTGAAGGCTTGAAAGTTACAGAGACTTGTTTGAATCAGGGCACATTCTAATCACTGAAGAGTAATTCAGTAAAATCGTTCCTTTACATGACAAAGAGTTCATTTGCTGGGGGGTGCATGTGTGCCGAGAAGCTTGCCAAAGAAAGTGCAGAAAAAGGAAAAGAAGATTATCTTCTGTCAGATAGTAAGCTAGTGAAGACAACTGAGTCAAGGAAAAATCTGGGCAAAGACCGAATTGCGTGAAGTTGGAAACTTCTATGTTTAGGTGGGTTAAATGTGAGTTGGGTTTGTTAAACATGAGTTTGGTTTGTCAGTCGTTTGTTTTGGTTTATCAGTCGTTTGTTGGTGGAACATGGTTGGATTAAGGACAGGGACAGCACAGGGATGCGAGGGCAAACTGAACTGAACTTAAAAAAAAAGACCTACCTTTTTTTATATCTTAATAGTACTGGTAATACTCTTGTAAATAGTTAAAGTGTACTGTAATTTAAATTATCGTATTCCTGTAATTTTATTAGGATAAATAATTCAGCTCATTGTATTGTCGTTATTGTTAGTCACTTTATTGTCTTACTTAGAATAATAAATATTTGTAAGCCTATGTTTAGTTGTGTTGTGGCATGTCTTCTCAGGCTCGTTTGTGCTTGGTGTTTTGTGTGTTAGAGGGCGCCCACCTTTGCAGCGTGATATCGTTACACAGAGATAGAAATCTTTCTTTCTTTTATCAACCATTTAAGAGTAATATTCTGAGGCAAGACCAGTTTAACAAGGATTTTAGTTCTTGCCTGTTGGTGATACATGTATGTGTACCATATTTATGATTCTTTTGGCATGGTGCTTAATTATAGATCCTCATATTTCCAAAACATGATGACAAGGAAATGCTGACATTTTCAAATTATCAATTAATTTAAGATGGGAACTATAAGTGCCATCTCCAATGGAATAAAATTCTAGTTAAGGAACAAGTTTCCAAAGCTGTTTATGACAAATGTGTGAATATGATGACAATCTGATCATCTCTGGACTAGCTTGTGTCCATTTTTTTTATTTTTAGCATGAAAATAAAGAATATCAGGGGAAAGGCCAGATGTGGGTGAAAGTTGGGGCAAAATTAGTTTGATTATTCAACATTTTCCTAATTTTAGATCACACTGCTTGAGAAAAGTCAGGCTATTTTGATGGCTACCTCACAGGATAACCTTTAGTTTTTATCCCGGCCCGCAGAGGATTGGATTTAAGGAAAGGAGGTGAAGCTGCAAGTATCATTAATTTTATCAAGGTATCATGAATCTCACCATACTCAATCAAAATATGTTCAAATTCTGACATGGATTTTACTGCATAGTCCTTCAATAAATCTACAGCAAGCTTCAAGCAAAGCAAATCAATAGATGTTTGGATAAATTTCATTTCAATTGATATGAGTTACTATACCATTACTAATTCACTACCAAAAACATACCTTGAATATATTACTAAATTATTACTAAATTCCTGTCTTGCCCACTCTTCCACACTTTGTTATATTAAATTTAAATAAAATAACATGTTTTGGAAGAGAACAGCCCCAAATGCTGCCATTGCTATAAAAAAATTACTTATGCCATGAACTGCAATGATACTACCAGAAACATTGTTATTAAAGATTTACAAGTCTATAACAACTTCCTTGATTTCAGGATGTATCTTACAGCATAAGATAAATGTATCTCCTTCCAGCAACTAAACAAAAAGCTCAAATATAGTCAGAGCTTTACAAACCAAGTTATATAAAATGTTAACAAGGTATAACTACAAAGACTTGTCTATACAGCATAATCATTTGGATATATCAACAAATTAAAAGTTGAAATAGTAAATTGGCCACCGTAACGATTACAAAAGCTGACGTTTCGAGCATTAGACCTTCGTATGACAAAGGGCAAATGCTTGAAACGTCAGCTTTTGTAATCGTTACGGAGGCCAATTTACCATTTCAACTTTGTTGATATATCCAAATTATTTTGTTACTCCCACCGACGCAGCCCCAAACAGTTTCTTTCGAAACTATCAGCCTTTATACAGCATAATACTTGAGGTAGCTGACTGATAAAACATGAGATATTTTGAAGATTACAATTCCAGTAAACTTCTCACTAAAAGAAACAAGTTTCTGAACCCTGCAAATCCAAAGATGAGACCAGTAATTCTCCCATCTACCTTCTTACAATTTTGTTGTAAATCAGCAAGGAGAATAAATTGTAAAAAGTGGTGTAATTATCACTATTTGCTGGATTATGCATTACATTCAAGGCTGTGGTCTAGTAGTGCCCAGTGGCCCCCGGTGCCTTACTTTTGCTCTTAGGTGACTCAGGAATTCTAGTTTTTTTCATGAAAAACATATGCTGGGCACCCTGGATTTCACAGCTTCAGAGTGCTGGGCTCCATTCAATTTTCCTTAGAGCATATCCTTGAATTAGAAAAGAGAACTTACTTGTTGACCAGTACTACATGTTTATAGGTTTCAACACTGAATTTTGTAACTCTTTAACCCCTAGACATGACGTACATTAGTTTCTCCTTGCAGTATCACTGCTAAATCAAACGTCAAGGACATGAGAATAAAAGAAATAGTCACCAACCGAAACTATAAATTGTTCAACAGATTCCTTGTCAGTACCAGGAAATCTACATGAAAAAATTGAAGAATAATTATGCTTACAGATGTTATGGTGTGCAGGGTTCACACATTTCCATGTGTAGATGATACTGACACTACTTTTATATCTTGTGGAAGTATTTAATCAAGAATTATTCAAACCAGATTTCAAAATTGTGAAAACCATATTAGCCCCTTAAATCCCAAGGGTGATAAATGGGTAACTTCTCCCTTTAAAATCCATAGATTATCCAACAAACAAGTGATGGGATTACTCAAACGTAACTGGTATAAGTTGTTATCTTGATCTAATACCAAATTCTCCTTACTTATTCAAAAGGAAATGTGTGGCAGCTTAAGGGGAGAATTAACAATCCGACCTGGGGTACCACGGGGGTTAAGAAGATATTGAACAAAGCAAACTTTTTTAATAAACAAAGTTAAACAGGATTTAAAACTATGATCCACTACTTGTGTCTAAAATTTAAAATATAGTAAACAGCACAGCATACACAATAGAGTTGTGGATGTACATGGGAGGTTGCCAAGCATGAAAGAAGTGTAAGAGTTGCTCAAGGCCATGACTGAGAGTGACTCTAACTTCCTGAGTGCTTAGCAAAGCTCACAAGTGCATCCATAACCCAACAGTGTACGCTGGGGTGTTTACCATTTGTTTTATAACAAAAAAAACATTTTGCTCACTTACAAACTTTTGCTCACGTCTACAGCATACACCCATGTGTAGTAGACACTGCATTGACCAACAGAGCCTGTGCTTTACATGATTTATGCTATAATAGAAAATGTATGTTATGTATCTTACTTTCAGAATTACTTTTTAGGTCTCCATCCATCAACAAGTCTTGATATTTTCTTGCACTGAAAAGCATTTAGCCCAAGTGCCTTGAGCTCCTCGTCAGTCAGATTAACAAGAAGGTCACCATCCACATCATTTTCTGCAAATACTTTCAGGAAACTTTCAAAGCCAAAGTGTCTCAAAAATTGGGACACTTCTTTTATGGACATTCGGGAGAGATCATCTGGTACAACAAATGGTTTCTCTTTCTCATTCTGCTTCCACATTGGCTTGGCCTTTATGGATGGTGGCTTTGGTTTGATAGCTGGTGGGACTTTTTTCACCTCTGGTTTATTCTCATCAGGGTTCTGTTTTGCTGCCTCTTTTGATTTACGTGGAGGTTTGACAGGCTCATTTTTTGTAGTTGGTTCACCACCTTTCACGACAGGAGCAGGATAATTTTCATCTACATTTTCATAATCATCATCTTCATCATCATGATTAATAGCCGCTTCATCCAAATTTTTATCAAGATTGACCATTTCTGCTGAATCCTTACCACCAGATACTACATGTATGACACCATTTGGCTTTGGCTTTTGGAAAGGGGTGGACTTGTCTGTGACAGGTTCATCAATGTACGTGTAATCATGGCTGTCGTCACCAGAGTCTGAATTACTTGCTTCAGGAACCTGACAACTGGACAAAGAAGAATCCTCTGCACTTTCACGAGGAGGAACAGGTGGTGGTGGTGACAAATCATCTACAATGTACTCATACTCTCTAATGGTATTCCTTGATGCATAAATGTTCTGGATCTCCATGTTCTCAATCTTCAAAAGACTGACCCCATCATGAAACAAGCGACAAATGCGGACATAATCCTTGTCATCTGACAATGCCCCACGAGCCACATTAATAGTGACTGGAAGATTTTTGGGGCAGCTGACTACTGTTCTAACGCTACCTTCTTTTGTAGTGCATATGACAGTAGAATCTTGGTACACTTTTTCAAATGACAGCACCCCGAGTGAAGTATTAAACACACCCTCACTTGATCTTCGAGTGATAGACGGTGGCTCAGTGAACTGAAAGTAGACTGGCAGCTTAAAAGAAGACATCATCAGCTCCTTCAGATAATATTCCCGTCCATCAAGCAGGGACTGGAATCCTGCACTGACACTAAAAGGCAAGCGGATAGGGTTGCGCTCTTCAGTAAGGAAGACAACACCGTCGTCTTTCCCTCCAAGACCTTGCTCCACGCGGATTACTTCCAGTTTATCTCCGGGATTCAGGCTCACTGCTTCTTCTTCGAGGTAATACCCTTGGGTCACTCTTACAAATCTCGCTGGAATTCTACTAATTTCTTCCACGGTTTCGTAAATTCCTCTGAACTCGGCGGGACGAAGCTCAACCTTCTGCGAACAGTTCAAAGGAATATGAAGCTCTCGTTTCTTTCTGTCTCGAGCTAAAACTTTCTCTGTAGTTTTCACGCAGTGCAGCGTAAGGATCTGTTCGGCTCCAATGCATGAATCCTCAGTTGGGCCATAGTAACCTTCTTGTACTTTGACAATTTGAGGCAAAGGAAAGCGATCAACAAACTCGCAGAGATTGTACTCGATGTCACTCCAGATCAAATTTTCTAGATGGGGATCTATCACTCTTTCTGTTGTCATTCTGCCGCTAAAATAGCATGCTCATGTTTGCGACAACTGGGTTTCAAAGGGAGCAGTAAAATCTTCGGCATTCGAAATTCATACGTCTTCTAAAATAACTTCCTCCAGGCCAGCGGTTAAATGAAATGTGGTGTAGTAAATCACAATGAGTCACTTTAATATCTACTATCAAAGAATATCATTGAAAGAGGAAATGGAGAGCAACTTTGTAAGTAATGAACAAAAGGAGTTCTCTTTGATATTTTTTCTTGAAACGGCCATTGCAAAGCTTTTTTATTATCGAAATAACTATCGGAATACACCTAAGTACAGTCGAAATGACAGAATACATGATAATCTGATCGTATCTAAGCTGATTAGAGATTGAGGACCAGGTTCCTCTCCAGAAGATCAAGAGATTACAACAACGGAACGTACCGCGACACGCGTGTGGTTGCATGAGGTCGCGCAGTCGAAACATGGACTGGCTAATGATCCTTCTTTCGCCTTTGGTCGTAGTCTTTGTCTATCCAGTTGTAGTGCTTATGATGATGTATGGCGCCGCAATTTTTCTTCACGTTTATCATCACAGACGGCGTGAGATTTACAACGCATACTCAGAGAACTATTGGGACGGCGCAATGCAAACGGTTGCAGCCGTGTTCGATGCGCACGGCTCCCTTTGGCATGGTAAGTAAACAATTTTAGTCACGAAGTGAATTTTTTACAAATGCATCACGGAATTGAAAAATACTTGACAGGTTTCATGGGTGCGCAATGCAAATACGCGTATGTAATTTAGTGCCTCTTCTCAAAAGTGCGTTTTTCTTTCTCGATTTTTCTTTTTTTTTCGTCGATCCTCACAAAACAGTGGGTGTAGCATATGAAAATCCTCAATTACTATTTTGTTTGTTAATATGCATCTACAGCCTCATAAAGAGGCCAGCTCGACAACCTTAACAATTTTAGGTTGGGTACATGCATAAAAAATGTTTTTTACACATTGCATGGCAATAGCCGTGTGTGTTCTCGAGACTAAAACCGGAAATCCGGTGATATCTCGCAGAGGCTTCACTTAACAAAGTTGTCGTTAAATATTCCTTAAATTTATTACTTTCCATGCCAAATATGAAGAAATTTGTCTTTTATAAACCAAAATGTACATATTTGTTTCCTTGAAAGATGACTATATCGTAAACTAAGAACGGCAAATCGCAGCGTTTTTTTTTTGTTCAGAGTCACGTTCATTTAAGAAACAGGAAACCCGCCAGGGAGCATATGACCCCAAGTGTAAAAAAAAAAAAAAAGATTTTAATAGATCTCTTTCAAAATTAATTCACTCAAACCTATTTCCTGAGATCGCTTCAGTGCGACAATACTTGTGAAAAAAAAACCCAAAACTATTGTTTCAAAAAGAATCTATTGAGTTATTTTTGTGAATGCGATTTAAGTTAGGTTGGAGCAAACTTTTTCCCAAGAGCCACATGTTTTTTTTTGGGGTCATTGGGTCAGGGGCGTGATGTGGGAGTGTCAACCCAAAACCAATGGGAGAGAAGCAAATCCTTAGAAATTTGATTCCCCATATGCTGGCAAGCAAGGTGAAGGGCATGTGGAGTCTAAGTGAATATTCTAGCTAGGAAAGCTATGTAATATTTAGATCCTTAAACCAAATAACCATTATTACAGTTTTGATTTCTCATGTTCTGCTAAGACATTTCCATGAGGCAAATTATCGACTTCTCTTTTTTTGACTGACCCTTCAACTCTTATGATCTGATTGTTGACTCTTCTCTCTAGCTACTACCCTTTTCCTCCTAAATTAGTTGGGAGAATTTGGTGTAAGGTCTAGATCACAACTTGTTCCCGATAATTTTGAGTATTGCCATTACTGACCATTACCTGTTTTACTGGATAATGCGATTGCAAATTATAGGAAGAAGTTATAAGTTAATCACTTATGGAAGTGAACTCACCAACAGATTATTGCCAAACACCGCACAAGTGACCTAAGGTTCGATTCTGAGTGGGGTTTTGTTCCAGGCTTTGTAGCGTAGTCCAAACGAGTACAAGAACGATGGCAACACAATGGTTCTTTAATAGGTCTCATAAAAGCGCGCCATCACTAGGCGTAATACAACAACAACAACATCCGGGACACCCTTTCATGACATCACAGTATCGTTACAGGCTCATAACACTTACTTGAGTTCCTTTCAATTTTTTTGTAACAGCTTTCTACCTTTTGCAAGCTTATAAAAATCAAAAAATAATTTTGTTGCATTCAAGGTTATGAACTTGTTGGAATGGAAAAGTTACCAGATAAGGGAGCAGCACTATTAATATACTATCATGGTGCCTTGCCTCTGGACATGTATTACATACTTTCAAGACTGCTGCTTTGTAAAAAGAGAAGGCTAAGGAATGTGGCTGCTACATTTTTGTTTCACATACCAGGTATTGTGCTGTAACGTCCAGCTGGGCTGAAATAATATTTATTCACTAGCTGTGCTGATGTTATGTCCAGCTGGGCTGAAATAATATTTATTCACTAGCTGACTGCCAATGTTCTTCAGGGAATTATGTAAAGTTTCTTGGGAAAAGTAAAGATGAAAAGTTAAAGGTGGAAAAGATACATTATGTTGAATTTTATATTTTCAAACTAATTCAATAATTGTGGAGCAGGTTTGTGGATGGGTGGATTTACACCCTAACATCAGAATGCATATTCTCTACACTGTTCTCCATAGTACATTTCTCAAGGTACTGGCAGGAAGATTTTTTTTTGACAATCAGGAGCTTCTGAAATTGGTGATCATTTCCTTTCTTCTCATAACTTTTGTATTTGAGACAACTGTGATACTGTGAGGAGAAATTATAACATAACCAAAGTAAAGCGCACACTCTGAGTGTTCAATTTAGCATCCTCCATTTGATGTATGCTGCTGACGTGAGCAAATACAAAGACTATTTTTCTGCATGCACTTGTTTTTTCTGGGCACATAAGATTTGTTAAATAAAAGGGAACTCTTTTGCTACAATGTATCAATCTTATGTTATAAAACAAATGGTAAACACCACTGCAGTTACACTGTTGAGTTATGGATGCACTTGGGAAGTTTGCTAAGCACTCAAGAAGCTAGAGTCATTCTTGGCTATCGCCTTGCGTGAGTCTTCTGCTTATTTCGTGCTTAGCAACCTCCTGCCTGCATTCAAAACTCAATAGTGTAGGTTGTGGTGTTAACCATTTGTTAATTAGATGCCAGCTACTCATAGGGGTTAACCCCTTAACCTTTAATTTAAGAGTGATTAGCGTCAAATTTCTCCAACAGTATCACTCTTGAAACGATGTTATGTGACTTAGGAGACTCATTCAGAAAATGAAACCTTTCTCTACACAGTAACTACTATTGTTAGGTTTTCCCTACTTTCTGGGTTCCCTGTTCTGAGTAGAAGCTAGTATCACGAGACCTGTTTTCCATATTTGGTATTGTACATGAGGTCTTCTTTCAGATTAAAAACAGTTCTTACCGCCATCTTGATCTGGTTTACTGTGTTCCTGGCCTTTTATTCTGAATATACTACAACTATAGCATTGTGTCTTTTCACCTTATTAATACCAAATTTTCTTGAAGGTATTCAGTTGCTTCTTGAAGTCTGTGGAGCTGTAGAAGGACGCTCCAGAGAGCAATGTGTGGAGATTCTTAAGGTTTGACTTTTGTCTAAATTATAATCAAAGTTATTTCCAATTTTATAAACAACAGACCAAGATTTTATAACTTGCAGTGATAACCTGGAACCCAGGATTGAAACTTCATTTGGCCATGTCTTTGATGCTCAAGAGGGAAACAAGAAACATCTCCAAATTAAAATCCAAGGTTACTCTTTTTGTTTGGATATATCAACAAAGTTGAAATGGTAAATTAGCCACCGTAATGATTACAAAAGCTGACGTTTCGAGCGTTAGCCCTTCGTCGGAGCGAAGGGCTAACGCTCGAAACGTCAGCTTTTGTAATCATTACGGTGGCCAATTTACCATTTCAACTTTGTTGATATATCCAAATTATTTCGTTACTCCCACCGACGCAGCCCCAAACAGTTTCTTTCGAAACTATCAGCCTTTACTCTTTTTGTTGGTTCTTCCCACTGGCAGCTACAGATTTCCTTATAACTTAGTTACATGAATTAGTGTTTGATCAAGAAAACAACTTCTCCTTGAGAAGTTTGGGTTTTCTTATTACCTGTTTGCTGGATAATGTATGGATATTATTAGGGAGAAGTTATATGTTAATCACTTTGGGGGATTTAAAGGGTTAATATACATTGATTTGCAGTTTTTATCTGCCTAAAGTAAAGTATTTTTTGAAGGATTGTGCAGCCAGAATAAAGCTCTAAAGACTTTTGAGGCAACAATTACTTCTCCCATTGTTCCTAGAGGGGAATGCAAGGCAATTTGGAAGGGGAATCTAGTGGTCCATCAGATGTGACTGAGGGCATTTTTTCCATGGGCCCTCCATTAAAAGGAAAATACACAGTTACAATCACTTTTAGTTGGCCCCTCTGGACAACAGCATCCTAGCTAAATGGGCCACCCTGTTTTAAATTAAGTTCACTTACTTACTTACTTAATCATATGAAAAAGTGCACAATTTAACAAATGGTAAACACCACAGCGTACACTATTGAGTTATGGATGCACGCGGGAGGTTGCTAAGCACGAAAGAAGTGTAAGAGTCGCTCGAGGCGATAGCCGAGAGCGGCTCTAGCTTCTTGAGTGCTTAGCAAACCTCCCAAGTGCATCCATAACTCAATAGTGTACGCTGTGGTGTTTACCATTTGTTTTATAACATAACATTGATACATTGTAGCTAAAGAGTTCCCTTTTATTTAACAAATCTTACGCGACCAGAAAAAACAAGTGCGCGCGGAAAAATTGTCTTTGCATTTGCTCATGTCAGCAGCGTACACCCATGGGCAAATGGGGGACGCTAAATTGACCAATCAGAGCGTGCGCTTTACTTTGGTTATGTTATAAGTCAGTTTTGAGTTTTTATTAATCAATGGGTGAAATTCTTCTTCTAGAATGGTGAACTATTGGCCATTTCTCCAGGAGGAGTTAGAGAAGCTTTGTTCTCTGATGAATATTACACAATGATATGGAATGGAAGGCGGGGATTTGCCAAAGTAGCTCTCGAGGCTGAAGTGGTAAGTATGAAATCACAGATCCATTTTGGGGTGGTTGAAAGGATTTGAAAAAAGGAAAGAGCTTTCTTTTTGAGGGTGGGTATAGGTGATTGCTCACTGCTATGTTTCTTACATTTTATTTATTGAGGTTTTCTGTGTCATTCTCTCTACAGCCAATCTATCCTGTTTATACACAAAATGTGAGAGAAGCTATTCGGTCCATTCAAGTTGGACGCAGTGAGTACAAGCAATACATAATTATGATTTCCAATTTGATGAGGGAATAAGATGAAAACTAACATAGCCCTTTAACCCTTTAACTGCCATGAGTGACCAAGACAGATTTTCTCCTTACAATAGCAATACTATGTCAAGCAGGCAAGTGACAAAAATAAAGAAAAATATCAATCAGGGATTATCAGTTGATACAAAACCAAATTCTCCAAACTTGCATTGTAAGAATTGTAAGGTGGACAGTAGGAAGAACCACTAAGAAGATCCTGGGAGTGACTGCCATCTAATATCTTCTTACAATATCACCCTTGGATCAAATTTAAAAGTCATAAGAATAAAGGAAATAATTGCCAATTTAAGAAGCTCCTGATTGTCCCTCAAATTCTCCTTTTCAGCACCATAGGAAATGTAAAGAGGACTCTTTTGAGAATAGGAATACTAATGTTAGGGTTAAAGGGTTCAAATTACATGCTTTTTTTTTGCTTTTTAGGCCCCTTAGTTAAGATGTTTGAAATTTTTAAAAAACATGTTTTAATCATGATTGATGTTGTACAATTACTACGAAACTCGTGCCTGATTGGTTGTTTTTATTTAGATCCACACTGACTTGGATAATAAGTTATGAGGAGCATTAGGTATACGACAGAGTTTTTATTGTATGTTAATCTTACAGTAACAGTGATTTAAAGATGATAAAAGTTTTAACTGACCATCTTGCAGAATGGTTCCGAAAGTTATATGAATGGACAAAGCTGCCACTTGTTCCACTTTATGGAGGCTTTCCTGTCAAGTTAAGGTATTTTTGAAAAGCTTATTCAAAATGATTGACTGTATGATTCTCAGTTCAGGTTTCTGTCATTGGAGGGGATTGGTGACCAATTCGCCCAAATTTTAAAATTAACAATTATTCCACGACCGCGTGTTGATTATGAGATGATAGATAGCCAGTGAGGCATGTAGCGCCGAGTTGGCTATAATCATCTCATATCCAACAAGTGCAAGTGGAATAATTGTTTTATTAAAAAAACCACCCCCAAGATATCAGACAAATCTTCTCGACTTTATTTTGTAAGAAAAAACCGGATGTTACAATATACAGATATTAGATTTGGTATATTGGCTCATATACCATAACGGTTAAGCCAATAAAAAGTCTTGAATTGCATTATCCAATGATCCAGTTTTTAGTAATTTCTGATCTGCTTGAAAACAGAATTAAGTTCCTTGAGTAAATAAAACCCTTATCAAGTTGAAGTGGTTTGTTCAATATTCATGCAACTGCATTGACAAGTCAGTAATTCAAGTTTGTTTATCATTTGTGACAAGGATTACTTGATGACTCATATCAAGGAAACTGTTTTAAAGTCAATGCTGAATATCATTTAAGGAATGCAGTTCTCAGTTGGAGTACCCAAACCCATTAACTCCCAAGATCTGATTGTTAATTCTCCCCTCTAGCTGCTACACATTTCTTTGGATATTAGTTACCAGAATTTGGTGTTAGATCAAGAGAACAACTTTTACCTGATAAATTTGAGTATTCTCATTTCCTGTGTGCTGTTTAATGTATGAACACTGTAGGGAGAAGTTACACATTGATCACCTTGAGAGGGGGTTTTACTGAATAAATATGAACTGCATTTACCTTATTACTAATTTCTCTTGAAATAATTTGTTCTTTCCTATTTTATTCATTTTAGAACTTTCATCGGAGATCCTATTTACTTTGATTCCAAATTAACCAGTGATGAGTTAGCTGGGAAGGTAAGAGCATCTTTCTTTAACTGATTCTGTGGTAGTTCCTTGTATTGCCTTGGCCATATATGTGACATTTCTATTACAAAAGGCTATTTACCATTAACTATGCTAGGTTCTCAAAATGTAGGAAATGGCATCTTGGATACCTGATCTGGATAAATGGCTATTCAGTGGCTGAATGTTTACAAAACATGGGGTTGTAGCTAAGAAATTATGCTGCTGGCTGAAATTTCAAGAGAGGCAGCTCAAAGGTGGAGAACAATTTTAACTGTGTAATCTTGGAAGTGCCCATTGTGATTTCTGGCCGAAACTCCTGCTGGCAATCACTCTTTATGCAGTAAATTTCACCAGCCACTGGCGCTTTGCAGCAACCCTGAAAACATACTATATGCTATCTGCTGTACAGCTATTTATTCATTGGATAACATTATTCAATCTTCAGACAACCAGGGCCAGTTTGTTAAAAAAAATATGTGGCATTCTCTTAGGTTCAGATGGGAATCCAAGATCTGATACTGAGCCACCAAAAGTTACCTGGTAGCATTATTACAGCACTGCAAGACAGATGGAAATTGAAAAACAGCTCAGTGAAAAACACCAAGTAAATTAAAATTTTTCTTCAGGCCTTTATATGATAACAAGTTAAGTGAAAAAACAGTGAATACTGACCATAAATTTTCTCAATTGATTGGTGAGAACAAAATTACCAAATTTATTATATTAACCCAGTAGTTTTGAGGTGATATTTATTTCAGACCCAGCTGCACACTTGATTAAATATTTGTGTACCTGAAGTCAATTGTTTTCTTCTGACAGTACAAATTATTTCTCTTGATTTAGATAAGAATGAGAAATGAAACTTTAAGAGGGCATGTTTTGAATTATCGCTTATTTTGTTTTGTTCAGTCAAGAAAGGGATTATTAGCTGGGGAATATTGCTAAAATAACATATAGTTTGCTATAATTAAATGATTATATATATTTGTATGTAACAATCTTTAAATTAATATATTATATTTTTGTACATTTTACTGTTGGAAATTAAATGAATGACTGCACACTTAAGTACACATGTACAGCAGAGAGACATTGACTTACAATCATTATGATATTTTAATCTGAATTTTCTTTATAATTAATTTATAATTTATTACATATTAAATAAATATCTTCTGTGTCCAAAATATGACATTTTCAGAATGCTTTGAAGAAACTCTTTACTAATCTTTCAAAGCTGAAGTTTTTAATTTTCAATAGTTTTTATTATGTATAGCATAATGTTATTTATGAAATAATACCTTATGTGTTGGTAAAAACTTTCAAGAAAAATGCAAACCACTCAGAAAATCTGACATCTTTAAATTTTTGTATATTTATCAAATACAAAATTAATTTAACATGTAATTTATTTCTAAATATATCTAATTGAAAGTCACGTAATGTATTATAGAATATCAAATCTTTGAAATTACTTTGGGTTGGGATTGGTTTTCCACTTTTCTCTTTCATACTTGGGGTTGGGTTTGGGTGTTAATATTTTAGAGGGGATTGAGACTCCTATTATATTATCACCTGCCCTCGGGCGAATCATTAAATAAATAAATTAAATAAATAAATAAATAAATATTACTGATGATCAACAATGTTGTTACTGAAATGATCGTGATTAGTTTTGATGATGATTATTTTTATTACCATTATTATTGTTATTACTGTTATTATTATTATTATTTTATTATTATTATTTTTTTTTACAAATGCACTCTCTCAACTGATTACACATTGATTGCACAAGTAACGATTAACGTTCGCTTCCTGAGGATGAAAGTAGATCGCTGCGCTCTACTTTTGTCAACTATGGCTTCTAGCAGTCCTTGCCTACAGCAAAGAAATAGCCCATATACTTGGCATTTGTCTGAGCCATGAGGAATGTTTCATTTGGGTCACATTCGCGAAAAATAGCCTACTGCAAAGAAATAGCCCATGTACTTGGCGTTTGTTTGAGCCATAAAGAATTTTAGATTTGGGTCACATTCGCGAAAAATACCGTAGCAAAAATCGGAGATTTAGTTCAACCTAGCTAGCTGTGCTCCTGTACTGTGATGAACTATGCTGTTTCAGCCAATAGGGGCTCGTCTTGTTGCTACCACTTCATCCCGCTGCTCTGAAGAAAAGAAATTAATCATTGAGATTGGACATGGACAAATAGACAGAAAAGTGAAAATTCTTGTTTTTTTTTTTTTAATTTTAAACAGTGGAGTACCCTCAGTGGCGGATCCAGGGGGAGGGTCCGGGGGGTCCGGACCCCCCCCCCCCCATCAGACCTGACGCTTACAACTTTGAGACAGGATCATACATCACTTTTTAACTGGCTGACTTTTTTAATGATTCCAAGTAAACGGTAAGCGGCCAAGGAATTGTAACTTGCAACTGCGACTGGTGGGAGGAGGTGTGGGAGAAAAGTAATTTGCCTCAAGAGAGTCCAACAGTCCTTTCTGAACCGAAGTCTGGACACCCCCCCAATCAAAAATTCCTAGATCCGCCTCTGACCATGTTCATTCAATGTCTGATGGATACTGAAACGTTAGAGAAATTAATCATTGGACATGGACCTAGACAAATAGACAAAAAAGTGAAAATTCTTGTTTTTTGAATTTTGAAGAGTGGATTACCGAAACGTAAGAGCTATCGTAATACCTAGATCCTCTAACGTTTTTCTGCTTCTGATATGGCAGGAAGTTTTGTGGGTTGGTAATAATGGGAATGGTATCCGCTTCTTTGAGCTTCCTCTATTGTCTAAAGAATGCCGAAAGAGGTGAAGATCATATTGTGGGTGAGACGGGAAGTACGAATGGGAAACAGGATACCGTCTCGCTTCCATCCCTTACAAATTCTTCCCAAGCGGGAGAGCTTGACTTCTGCCTAAAAAGAATTTGAAAAAAAACAAATAACACGACACGGAGAACCAAGCTAATCTTAATCCTTTTAACGCAGTTATAAATCGGGTGTCTACAAAACGAAGACCGAAGATCGAAGACCGAAAACCAAAACAAGGGGGTCTTCGTTTTGTAGAAAAGACACCGTGAATCTATAAAACGAAGACCCTCGCTAAAACCCTTTGTCAGACACCAATTGACGCTAAATCATTGGGGCCTTTGTTTTCCGTTTAAAAAGGACCGTGTGAATCTAAAAATTAAAGACCCTTGCTAAAACTATTTGTGAGTAAACAAAAAATTAAAAGCGCTAAGGAAGACGAGGGAGCGGGAGCGTTATTTGGTCTTATTTGCGTCATAATTGATTGTCTTCATTTGCAAAATTTTTTTTAGTGGGAACTCTTATTGCTCTCACTTGACTTGTAAATTTCTCAATTTTAGTCCGTAACCCGAAAAAGGTAATTTACATTTTACCGGAAGTACCAACTTTGACAGCAATTAACTGACACAAGCCAAACATTTCTGGAGGAAAACAAAAACACAGAGGAGACAATTTTTACAATTTCTAAACAGACAAATACCTTTTCTTTGCAAGCTATTGACGTTAACTTTAGTGCCAACACGTACAACGGCTCACGTATGCAGTTCACCCCCTGCATGGGCGGTGTAATAAAGAGTTTAGTAACTGTGGTTATCTTGCCCGTAATCTCATAAATAGAAGCAGTGATGCCGAGGTTTCTTTACGCTGTGCCATAAATTTTATCGCTTTTAGACAAGGATTATAAACAAGAGACACTAAAAATTACATATATTTGTAAAGGAAGTTCAGTTCTGTGCATGTTTGCGTGACTGAAAAATGATTCTTAATAATATAATTGGCTGAATAGGCCTTATACATTGGGTCATGTGCTCATATTTCGCTAAGCTTTGTTTCAGCGAATGATTACCAACCCTCTGCCAAATTTTGTAAGCGAGCTTGTAAAACGAGACACTCCGAGGGAAAACTAATCACTTTTTTTTCTCCTGTAGTTGCTGTTTATAGAATGATAGCCCTGTAAATGAAGGAAGCAATCATTTTTTTCCAGTATGAATTAGTTCCTCGTATATTCTAGCTTATGTCTTTAGTGAGGAGAACACGCGTGCTTGTCTCCGTCAGTACAAATATGTTAGAAGGGATTTTAATTTCAAACTGCAGTTAGGTAATTAGCACATCGTTGTTTACTTTGGTTTTGTTAATGTTTTTTAAATAGAAATCAAGATATAACAGTTTGTTAATTCTAACAGGAATTGAAGACATTTTCCCTGTGTGTAGTTTCTATAATTCCAGAATTGAATAGCCACAAATAAACAATATTTGATTCTTTTTGCGTCAAACTTTCATTGCCAAAGGGAACTATTCAATCTAGGGTATTCGTTTTGCATATTCACACGGTCCTTTCTACAAATTAAACGAAAACCCAATGATTTCGCGTGAATTGGTGTCTGACAAAGCGTTTTAGCGAGGGTCTTCGCTTTATAGATTTACGGGGTCTTTTCTACAAAACGAAGACCCTCTTTGATTTCGCGTTAATTGGCGTCTGACAAAGCGTTTTAGCGAGGGTCTTCGTTTTTATAGATTCACGGGGTCTTTTCTATTAAACGAAGACCCCCTTGATTTCGCGTTAATTGGCGTCTGACAAAGCGTTTTAGCGAGGGTCTTCGTTTTATAGATTCACGGGGTCTTTTCTACAAAACGAAGACCCTCTTGTCTTCGTTTTTCGGTCTTCGATCTTCGGTCTTCGGTCTTCGTTTTGTAGACACCCGTTATAAAACCTTTAAAAGTGAAGATCCGTCGAGCAGACTACAGTAATAAAAAAAAAATTTATATCGCTTATATACTGTTGTTGAGACGTCTATATATAGGGCGTGCATTATAAAAAGAAAACGCTTTGGGGAAAGCGTGTGACCTCCGATCCCATGCATTGGTCGACTAAATTAGACTCGTCGTAAGCTCTTATGGAGTGACATTTTTTCTCATTTTCAGCGTCTCTAAAAGATGCTCAAACGATGCTGCAGGTTCATGAATCAGAGCTCTTAAAACATATCCTGACGACAGAGCTGAATAACGTGCACGCATACGTTGGATTTTGCCGCGGAAGCACGGATTTTGAGTCGTTCGCATGAGTGATTTCCAATTCTGTTGCTTCGACGTGTCGTTTCAGTTTCCTTGCCGCTTTTCTTTTACAGAACAACCTTCAAAAACTTGGTATACCCCCGGAAAAGTTTCAAATATCAATTTTCTCCTTAAAACCTCTGGAAATAGGAAAATGCCTTCGACGAAAACAGAGCTCCTCGGTTTTAAAAGTCAGCCCCTACTATTTTCCGCTAATTTCGCTAAATTTTAGACCTGGGACACTTGAGCCCGCATTGTTGACGGCAACCCGCTGATGTAGCGTTTCATTATTCAGCTATGTCTATCCTGACAGCGAACCCCATATGATCGGTTATGAGATCCAAGTTTTGACGACGGCACAGCTCAAAGCAATCAAGGGGACCAGCGTTTAGCAGCTGTGACGTCACTCGATTTTTGACAATTTTAAAACAACTCTTTGATTGTCCGCTGGAACCGCCCTAAGCAGATACTTATATCTATAAATATAGATGTACATATATATTTCTCTTTTTTCTGGAATGAAAAATGCTAGATAAGATTTATAGGATTAATGTGCCTCTTCCTGTTTTTTTTGTTAAGAGTCACGTACAAGACCAGAGCGTCCAATGCTTACGTAATCAGCGCAATTTATTCCCGTGGATCAGCTGTTTTGTCTAAGTAATGTGGTGCTTTGAGATCTCTGACGTGGTGCTCGATATCTCTCTTTTTCTTAGCAGCTGCTCATAATTGTGATTAGTTTGGTTTTTCTGTGAAGAGAGAATTGGCTCGATTGTATTTTTTTTTTTTTTGACTGCAAGGAATCAGTAATTTAACTTGTTCATCCGAAAACTAAAACAGTGGGCGTTATGCTATTTCGATAACATATTCCGGTCCAAAATGGAACTTTATATTCAGTTCTCTGAGGAAGGAAGTTGTTTTTCGTGTGAACAAGTTAACAGTATACGAAGATTAAGAACTACTTCCCCCATCATATATGCCGACAGCCTGTAGAGATTCTCATGTTAAAGAGGGTTATTCTGGAGTTTTGACTTCAGGATTGTGCCAGACTGTACATAGCAGTTTTGTGCGCACTTTGATTAACAAATGGTGAACGCCATGGCGTGTACTATTGAGTTATGGATGCACGCGGGAGGTTGCTAAGCACGAAAGAAGCGTAAGAGTCGCTCGAGGTGATAGCCGAGTGTGACTCTAGCTTCTTGAGTGCTTAGCAAACCTCCCAAGTGCATCCATAACTCAATAGTACACGCTATGGCGTTCACCATTTGTTTTATAACATAACATTGATACATTGGAACAAGAGTTCCTTTTTATTTAACAAATCTTACGTGATCAGAAAAAACAAGCGCGCGCGGAAAAATAGTCTTAGCATTTGCTCACGTCAGTAGTATGTACCCATAGAGTAGATGCTGAATTAACCAATCAGAGCGTGGGCTTTGCCTTAGTTATGTTATAAAGAGATTTAAGAGATGAGCTGGGAAGCTGTACAAGGCCTCTCCACTCTGTTCCTCTTTTTCGAAGTTCCGTCACCTCTAATTAGAGCTACGCAAGCTACGAAACACTTGCGCATCAACGCTTTTAATTATCGCCGCTGTGGATTTTTCGCCTTCCTGTTAATGATGTCATTTTGTTCATCTCGGCGATTTTTACCCTGTACGCCCTGAGAAACGGCAGATCGCAATTCAATTTATGAAACACTCCTCTTTTATTGTGTTCACTTTGGATTTAACTTTTCTTTCATAGAAGATAAGAGAGGCAAAATACTATAGGTGCTAGGAGTGGTTCAGTTAAGGTGGTACGGTTCAGCAGCGTGCTTTTAATTCAACTTTCATTTTCATCCTCAATTCTTGAAAGATGCAAGGATGTCGCATAGACATTTCGAGAACTAGGGTGACTGGTTTTTGAGCCCAAAATCATAACACTACAAGGAATTTCTCCTGCTTTGAAACGTGTCTTCATAACAGCGCTCTGCAGGGAGGCAGTTTTCTTATTAGAAATGTTTTGTTGATCGTAACGAGTTCCTTTTGATAACTGATGTCGGAAAAAATGCCGCGCATGACGTTCAAATTTGTTGACGTCCCAATGTTCTGCACTTGACACTATCATGGGGGCATAATCAGATCATCTGAGTTTACGTCACAACAATTTTGTCTGCTCTTTTTAGAAACCAAAAGAACTGGCGGTTTTGTTAACATGCCAGCTGAGAGTTGTCATTGATAATTCACTTCCCCTGTTTCGTGTCTACTTAACTATTCAAATTTTAAGGATGTTGTTCTTGGTTGAAGCAGGGGAATTTATCAGATTTTCACATGTTGGTGCATTGGCAGAACAAAAATGTTTGTTGTTACGTTGAATATTGGAAAATTCTTATCTAAACAGTTTCGTGTTGACACTTGGCTTAATCCCCTTCTAAACGGATCGATGAAGACTTTGACATTACGTCTGCAGATGTAATTTCATTACGTAAAAGTGAAACCATAAACAAAAGTATCATACTTCAACTGTTCGGTCCATATAAGTCCATTCGTCTCTCTGAGATGATCATATCCTTTCTGAGGTCATAAGCGCCAGATCTTAAATAGAGCGTTGTGGAAATAATCGAGTCAGAAGTAAAAAAATAATGTTCTCTAAACTGAGCCCAAGTTTCGCCCGCAAAGGACACCAACAACTCACATGCAGTGACGCGGACGAGAAAGATCGAGTGATTGCTGGAGTACAGTACAGCGTACGTTACATTGGATCCACAGAAGTTGCAGGAGCAAGTGGGACTGGCAGCGGAAAGACGGAAAAACCTGTAGCCACAGTATTTGAAGAGCAGAGGAAGACTGGCAACGGCAAGACGCAGAAGAAAATGATCCTGAACGTGTGTTCGAAAAGCTTGAGCGTCAGTGAGGAAGCGAGCGGAAAACTGGTCGCAAATTTCGCGATCTCTAAGGTAACCTTCTGTAACATCGACAACTTCCACGAGAAAGCGTTTGTGTTCATTGCACGAGACAAGGCAGAAAGTCCATTTAAGGCATTTGTCTTCACCTGCGAAAGCAAAGCAAAGGCACGGGAACTTTTCAAGGCACTTTCCTTGGCTTTCATGATCAATTACGAAAGTTATCAAGCGTCATTGGCTCGTGGTTGGCCAAACGGCGCAACGCATGTGCGCAACGATGAGAGCAAACAAACGTTCTTCAATGGAATAGGCGGTGAGTGTTTGGACGAAGCGCAGCCCGCAAAAGCGAAAGCGGAACATTTGAATGGTGCGTTCACTTCGCAGAAAGAATCTCACCTGCTCAATGTAAACGGTTTTCGATCCACTCAAGAGACAGTTCCGAAGAAAATGACACCCATACCGAATAAAAACCTTCTACGCGTTGCAGATTACCGCTTGCAGAGCTCGTCGAATCCCCCGCACGGTTTGAAAACAAACGCATCAATCGTCCCCGACTCAGAAACTCGTCCGTCTTCGCTGCATCCCCCGAAGATAAAAAAGAATGATGAAATGGAAGAGGAGTTTACAGAATTTGCTGAACTGAGGTCGAAATGTCGCTCCAATTCGGCGCTCGAAGCCCCATCAAGCAGACATCCCGGAAATGTTTTTCATGGCTTCCAAGGCTGTGACAGTGCCCCGAATGTGTGGGGCAGCTTCCAAAACTACTCTTGCCCGACGATTTATTGAATACTCTTACCTTGCCCGAATGGTTTATTTAGAGTTCTTTTGAAGTAACAGGTTATTTATTGTTAAATCGTAAAGGATGGCGCTTGCGAATTTCCCTCGCGGTCGGAGAACATGGTGCGATTAGTAAAGGAAATCCTGGGTCAACTATGCCCGCAATTTGCTCCAAAAGCTGTCAGCCTGTGATAAATGAATTTCAATCGTTTTTGTTGAGATAGGTATGTTTGTGTCTTAAGGAATGTTAGAAAGAATTTCAGTTAACGTGTGACTGTACTGAACTGCTCGGGAGAAGAAGAAGCCGATTGTAACAGCTTTTTCTAGAACGATCTCCAACAAAATAAAAAAACTTTGGAATTTTGATCTCGTTTAAACTCCCAACTTAACTTATGCATTATATTAAGGTTAGAAAAAGAAGATGACTTTCTCATATTTCTGGAGGACCAAGTCACCTCGAAAGACCCTCAACTGTCGTAGTAACTTTCTCCCAAGAGATGCATAAAGAGGTGCCGGTGAATTATAAAAAAACAAAAAAAACATGCTGGGAATAGTCCCGCGATGGCCTCACATCCCACTCTGGGGGGAGGGGGAGGATGGTCGCAGTAATGCCGCTGAAACCGGGATAAGCTTAGACAGGATAAGTCGTGTATCGCGAAAGCTGTCTTAAACTTGCCCGTTCTTTAGGTTTGTGCGTCCAAGCTTAATCCCTACCCAGGACAAAGACACTTTAAACCCAAATCCGGCCCGAATCCGATATCAACATCTTAGGAAATCAGCATTGTAAGAAGTCGACAAACCAAAACCTAAAGTGGGTGTAGAATTATTGATCGCTGATAACTCTTTAACTCCCAGAAGTGATTCAGTAACATGTAACTTCTCCCTAGAATATCCGGCAAACAGTTAATGGGAATATTTAAAGTTATCAAGGAGACTCTATGTTTGGTATTGGATCAACTAATCCCTAATTGAAGTTTTTGTTTATTCTCATCACTTTTCTGCTTGATATTGTATTGATACTGTCGGAGAAAATCTGTCTTGGTCACTCATGGTAGTTACTGACAGTGTTAAGCTTTTTCTTGTGTGTACCATTTGATAAACGTCTGTAGTTATCACCATAGGTCATTAAAACTTGGTAAATTTCTGGAGCAAAATATTTAGGACCTATTCCAGGTGGAAACCGGCATAAAGGTGTATCACGCAGAAAAAGAATTCCTTCTAACCTGAGGTTCAATGTTGCTAGCCAAAACCAAAAATTTCCCGAGTCCTTTTCTAATAAGATGGCTCTACGTCAGTCAAGATACAGGATTTTTCATCATTATTTTATTATGTATTCAGACATGATTACAAAGCATCGATGTACTTATTCCCGGATGGTTACTAAATTGAACTTGTTCCAGATATTATGAAAATGATAATAAAATAAAAAGAGACCGCAATGGCCTTTAAAATTATTAACACATTTTATGTGCATTTGGTCGGTTGAATGCGTCGTTAGCTGATATTTTTGATAAGCAATACGCACCTTTTAATGAAACCTATAATTGGTAATCCTAAAGCCAGAGATCGAAATCGCAACAGACTGACATTTATGGTGAGGAAAAAACCATGAAGGTAGAGGAGTACATTTAAGAAAACTAAGCTTCTCTTAACGTTAAAATAAGACAAACAACATTGCGGAAATTGTGGCTATCCAATCAACTACAGGAAACGTAATCAGTTTAGCACAAAAAATGCATCGTTTAAATTATGAACTTAATTTGAAGAATGTAAAATGAAATGCATGACAAAAATGGGTCTTCTTTCTTATGTTTCCACCGGTGTGACCTTTACAACTCATCGTTGAGGTGATAGTCATCCACTCCAGCATCGTTGCTCACGCTATCGCTAAAGAGAGAACAAAAAGCATGAAGGTTAGCAACGGATGTTAATTATAAAGTCAGCCATCCATTCTACGCGGGGTTGCACGAGGATCGCATCGTGTAAGATTGACCATTTCATACGATTTTTTCAGGGAGACTCGCTGGCACTGTCATTTATTCCTAGTCAATCAGATGTAAAATTTGCACCTTTAACTTCTCATAAGTGATGTGAAATTGACCTTTTTCCTGGTCGATTTGATAACTTCGGTTGTCAAGCGAAAAGCACGTTGGGGCGTTTGTTACGTAGAGGAAATCTAGGGACTCAAAACATATGTTCTTAGAGGGGGTCTTGATGGGTTGGCTTTTACGGCTAACGGTGGACGTTATTCCAGTGTTGTCGCCAAAAATGTTTTTTTGCGACGAACGGTTAAAATTTGTCAATTTTTATGTCCAGCGGTTAAATTTAAGGCTGTTTTACAGCTCTCGGTTGACCCCAATGAGACCTTCTTAAAACCGATAAGGGTTCATTGTGATTGGGTTCCTTTAGATACAACTCACGTTTCACAGTTATTTCATAAAATAATACAACTTGTTTGGGTAGAATCTTTGATTTATAATATTTAGGTATTGAATTAGGTTCCCGGCCCTCCTTGTCGAAAACATCATAGACAAGACGCTTTATTCTCAAAGTACCTCAATGCACATAGGACAAGAGTGCGAAAGGGCATTGGATAACTACCATGCGAACGACCAGCCATCCGGGGTTTAATACTTCTCATCGCTAACTATTATGAAAACTGGGATGAGTTGTGAGTGTGTGAGGGCCACCGACCCCTGTGCAGACGTCTCAGTTCCAGTTTCTTACTCTTCCAGACTGTTACTTCAATTATGAATGATGTTGGGTGATGAAATACATGTCTTACCTACGGGCTGGGATATTGCATCTGTTTGTTGTGAACACCTCGAGGTCCACTTCTGGGAGCTTTTCACAGGGAACACGTACTTTTGACTGTATAAATCCAAACCTCGGTACAGAAGGGATGTCCATGTTGTCACAGATAATCTTGGAAATCCTGATTTTTCTGATTTCGCGAAGTTGGCATCGTGTAAATGCTGTTCTATCGGTGTTAAGGGTTTCATTTGGTGCGTTTTCATGCCAAAAACGATCTCCCAGTCGAAGGCGTTGGAACCCGTTTGCTATTAGACACTGCGCGGTTGGCCCCAAGAGTCCTCCGCTGACCATATCGGGTTCCAACATTGCTGTCAACGGCAAAATAGTAAACATTATCAGAGACAGCGGCGTAGTGTAGCGCAGCTCTTACTTTCCTAGCCTTTGGATTTTCATTGTCTTTCTAGAGTGTAGAAATTGTGACTGAGAATCGAGAAAAGCGACAGGATAACCACACCCCTTCCCTTGACACGATAAGTAGGGTCAATGCTTTGGAAATGCACTTGCTCTGTTCTCCGGCCTGTCGCCCCTCCCCTTTCAAACTGTTCTACTGATAGTTTGTAATTGAAATTCAGAGACCAACAATATGAGGGTGGGGGGGGGGGGGCTGAAAGTACCCCCCAACAAATGTGTCTGGGAGTGTAGCTATCTAAAAAAGTTATACACTATATTTAGTCTAAATTTTTGAGTAGAAGGCTCACCAGTGAGTTTGCTTTAGTATACTGCCACCGCTTTCGATGGCTAACATTTAAATAGCTGAAACCCATACAGATTAATCACCCAGGTTAACCAGTTGCTTTCCAGCCTATAAGTGAATTTCTTGTCTGACTCATTGTTCTGCAATGGGCAAGTGAAAATCGAATGCTCGCGAACGAAACGTGAGCATTAATGTCGCACCGATAAATTCGTTCAAGGTCTACCATTGCTAAAGTTAGAACTAGGTAGCCGAGGTTATTTGCTTTTTTACTTTGAATTCTCCTGGCTTGCGATATTTTTCCGTGTTTTGATTGGCCGTGGTGTGTTGGTTATAGCTTTCCACTACATTCAATATTAAAGCGCTCTCTTAGTAGCACAAACCTACCTCCGGTAAAAACATCGATGTCTTCAACGTGTTTGTACACTTTTTTTAAGTTTTGTACGTCCTTGGGATCGAAGCCAGCTTTCAAAAGGTCGCCGAAACTGTTTACCTTAGGTTGAATGTTGCACAAATCGAGGTTACGGTAAACTGTGTAGCCGGCAACACCACGTTCACGACCTCTGTTGTTGTTGAGGGCTATGAGATCAGACGTATCGCCCGCACCTCGCCTGAGCTGTTCTTGCACCGCACTGGAAAAACGCCTACAATGAGAAAAGAAACATCAGAGAATGTCTTTACACAAGACGGAAGAAAGTTAGCAAAGCGAAAGCCAAAGAGGAAGTTAATGGCCCGTATATTCATACTGCAGAGGCCCCTGTAGCTTCGTTTCGTTATAAGCTGGGAAGCTGCCACAAAGTTCTCAGAACATGGAGCCACGACTACATCGCACAGTGAAATGAAAGTGACACTATGGTGAACTCGCTGATGTACTCCACAGAATTTAATTAGAATTAACGTGATTGTACTAAGAGCCAATGATTCTGTGATTCCAAGAAACGGAACTGAGCCGTTATCCCCGTATAAGTCCTTCCAAATTGATACGCCATATTTAGCTATACGTCCCCGTCTTTAAGAAGATACATGCTCTCCCTAGACCCCTAAGGCCGTGCTAATTCAACGGGATTTGCCCAGCGAATCCCTACCGTACTAGTTCCTATGTGTCGCATTACCCCGAGTAAAAAGGAGCGAAATTGGAACGACGGACGATATGCGCACTTTGGCCTTGGACTTTGACCAAAACTAATCTACTTCCTCTATTGATTGGATGGCGTAATTGTCGCGAGGATGGAAAAATTATCCTCACTTAAAGTAAGATCTTGCTCTACCAACACGGGGCACTGACAGAACCACGTCAGGCTTCAGGGAGAGAGGATGGTCTTTTTGATTCACCTTATGTTCTCAGGGGTTAGGTGGAATTGTCATATTTTTCTTTACAAGGGTCTTGGGCCTAACTGGAGAAGATCATTTAAAATGCAAGGCGTAGCTCCGGAGGGTCGATAAATTACAGCTTTTGCCAAATTCTGCTTTGAACGGGATTTTGTCCTATCAAACTTACCTTAAGGGTCTAATGTTACCCAATTAGAGTGCTTTTCGATTGAGTGTTAAAATACCAAAACCAAAGTAACCAAAGCAGCTAATCAGAACGAAAGAAAACATCTCTAGGAGCCAATGAGAACTCGAAATGAAATCTAGCGTGAGAAACGACCCGTGACTAAGTCATGACTGGTGTTTGTTTTCATTCTGATTTGCTTGGAAGGCAATGCGAATTTTCTGGATCAACCACATAGCGAACTGAGGCAAAATCAAAGCAATCCAAGATTATTTTATGACAGCCAATCAAAAATTTCCCAGCACTTTTCTTTAGTCAGTTAGCTCTCTGTAAGTTTCACTCACCCATCAACTTTTGCAGCAGGGTCTTTCATCAGGCCTCTAAAAATAGAATTAAGTCCTCCGTTACACAGTTGATAAAGGAAAGTTGGATCGCCAAACGTCTTTACTGGGATGTCGGGGAACTCTGCCTTTGAATTTTTGCCACAATTGTGTTCAAAGCCATCTTGAGTAAAACGTCTGAACTCTTCTTGAACCAAACTGTGGCCAAAGCGGTATGCAGCCGTTGAGAAGACCTGGGTTATTTGGGGGTGAACTTCTGGGTCATAGCCTTCAAAATAATTTGTCCCTCTTTCCAGAATCAGGTCAAAGTCTCTCCTCTAAAAACACAACGAGAAACAAAGTGAGACAAAAAGAGACAAAGAGATCCTTTAATTTGATTTAATATAACTTCTGGTGTAAATGGAGTATTAATATAACTTCGGGTGTAAATGGAGTATTAAATCCCACTATTAACCGGAATGAGTGAGAATGCGTGCAATAAGTATGCGCCCTAGTCAAAGTGGGGTTAAAAGTCAGGCTTTAGTGAAGCAAAGCTTCTTATGGTTCCGCGTTCTACCTAAAAACACTGCAGCAATCCGAGAATAAATCGCGCTGAGCACAAAGCTGCCTTATCTCTTAATTACAGCATTACTGTAGCGCTACCAAATGAAGTATTCTCCTTACCGTCCTTGTGCTCAAAATTAAGGGCAGAAATTCAGCGTATGTGATGCGTTGCAGGTACGCACCAATGATTCTCCTTGTTTCTTGGTAAATTCGCTCTGGGCCCCATAAAGTCTTTTTACCGAAGAAAGTTGCGATTCGATTGTGCTCACGTATTAGCAGAGTATGAACTGACATGAGACCTGCGACAAAAAAGGTTGAAAAATATGAAGAAATAAATCAGCACATTCTTAAAAACTGACTACTTTTCAGTGTTTTTAATATATATATATATATATAAGGCTACAAGGGGTTTAAAGCCAATAAGAACTCCGAGAAATTGAAATTTTGCGTCTTAATTGTGCCAGTAAACTTAACAGTAATTACTCCCTTTCAAATTAATTTTTTTCACTAGTTGGATGATTAAAAACCAGCTCTTTTCTGCGCATGAGTGACTTAAGTCGCAACTGGTTTAGCATTATTTGTGGAGGGGGGGGGGGGGGCATTTTCCATCCAGATCAAGCGCAAAGCATAGTGATTTATAACCAATGGCAATCCCTCGTTTCTTTTCACATTTAAATGAAAATTGTTCCATTTATAAGACTTTGGGAACCCGTATACATTTATTAGATATGAATTATTTGCTGGGTTGTAATCAAACATCTTCTAGACCTATCTAAGGACTACCCGCGGGAGACTCCAATTCTAAAACGATAGGGTTAGGGTTATGGTTTTCTCAAAAAAAACGTTGATTGAATCCCCGTACGGGGACCCAATCTGGGGACCCAATCTGGGTATGGCTAGAGTTTTATTCGTTCCTTCAAAGATGGCATTTCATTTGCAGCCTTAAACGAGAGTTTTCTCTTCTTCTTCATTCTAGACCCAGGCTCCTCGCCTCTGATAAACTGTTGTGTGCTCTTACCTTGGTTTTCGTTTACGCGCTCGTCTCCTGCCAAAAAGCAAGGTGTATTGTCATCCAATGACGGGCAAAACGTGCCGGGTTGAGCTGCTGGTAGAAAGTCCCCGAGGGGGCAGCCCTGTACGGGTTTCATAATTTTCATTAACCCATCTGGGGCCCTGAGCAGCGCCTCTTCCTCCTCGCTTGAGCCGTAAACATTGGATGCATCGATATAGGCTGTTATGACGTTGCTGTGTCCTCGTGGAGCCAGTCTGCATAACTTCTCTGGTTTGTGAGGTGCGTCTCGCTCCATTTCAATCTCATGGATATCCCGATCCAGAAAGATTCTGTCACCCTCTGGAATTTCAATGTTGATACACTCGGGGTCTTCGGTTGGAGGTTCACAGTTAATACCCGGAAACTCTGCCAGCGTGACGTCATGATCCATAAACTGTCCCCAGTTCATCGACAAGTGGGTGAGCAATTGGGAATCAGGATTGGTTCTGTCTGCGTTACTTCCGTGAACTACGAAACTCACTTCCCTCGGGTTCGGTAATTCTTCTCCCTCCTTTGTTGTGCGAAGTGACGAGACGCAGTCTCCGTAAGCATTGGGCACCAAGCGTAGAAATTGATCACCCGCTGACCCACGTCCAGGATTTTTTAAATTGTTGCATGTTCCGTCGGCTGTTCGGAAACGAGCGTTTTCATTGCACGTTATGTTGTCATCATGGGATTCGTCTTTTTCAAATATATCAAAAATTCTCAGTTTGCATTCTTTTAATCGCTCCTCACTGTGAAGAGATTAAGGGGAAGCAACTTTAGATCATTTAGGTCGTGGTATTTTGAACAAATAGTAGAATGTAGAATTTCTGCTCTCGATCCATATGCGTCATAGTTGATTCTGGCCCCGCCCTCGTCAACTCCCTTTCACACGATAGAAATCAGAAGCTTATAAAATTCTATTTGTTAAACATGAAATTCTTATTGAAGGCAGTTCATAACTTTTTTCCTTACCCACTCGAAGTAACTCTGAGTGCTGTCAGAATTCCTTGATCCTCACAAAGTTTTTCTATAACACAAATAGTGCACTGTTCACTTTGTTTTGCTTCAAGCCACACTTTGCCGGGCTGGAGAGATTTTTTCCCATGCTGTAATGCTTGGTAGAATTTACGTAAGGCAAGTTTCTGCCTTTTTTCTTTTTTCTGCAGTTTGCTCGCTCCAAATTTTTGTATGGCTTCTAGCAAGCATGTTTTCTGTAGAAGTACAGCTTTTGTTTCAATTTGCCTCCTCACTGCCTGGTCGTCTCGCTTTTTCAGTTGTTGTTCTCGTTTTTTGTCTATACCCCTTACGCTCAACTCGTCTAACTTCGTCATCTCATCAGTCATGTCCTCCAGTGTTTCCTCTTCCTTGTTGGACGGGTATGGGTCATCAATAATGTAAGAAGATGTCATCCCCAAAGCGAGGATCAATAAAAAGACCAATCCACCGTGGATACGGCCCAACATGTTGACTAAAGTCAAAAGGAAAAAGGCACAGTATTAGGTTAGGTAAGACAGTTGAGCGCTTTAAACAATTTCATCGATAAAAGCTTTGCCACACTTTCTCCTCAAGAAAAAAGAAAAGCCCCTTGCAGGTCTTGGGTGTGAGACCATGTGAGTAATAAAACGGTCGTGATGCGAGACAATGGCAAAGAAAAAAAATTAAGAAGATTCACAATATTAGAGTAGTCATTAAAAAAAAAAAAAAAATTAGAAGTTCGACAGTTCTTAAGACATTTGCATGATGGAAGATAAAACTTTGTTCTATCCTCTTTGTTTGAACTTTGTTCTATGGAAGATAAAACTTTGTTCTATCCTCCCTAACAATTCTTGCTATTTTATCAAAAGGAAGCTAACCCTTAATTTTCGCCTTTGAACCTCTACTTACGTTTTTTATTCGATTCATGACCCTTCAAGGGAATCTAATTACCGTGTTGTGATAATCAGAAACGCTAATGAAAGGGAAAGCTAGAATTGGCTACTTTAGCGATCAAATTATCCGATGGCGGCTATTTTGGATCATGTGACCAATGAGGTCTCCCTAGAAAATAGTATGATTTAGCAACGAGCATTTTCACTTTTCCGAAAGGGGGTGGGGAGAGTGGAAACTTTTTCCGGTTCTCTTTTTTTTTTTCTGACAAAAGTAGCATCGAATGAGAAAAATAAAAATTACTGTATAGAGGTGTGCGCGGATGCGAGAACAATGCATGTGTACGTTTGACTTCGAATGACCATTTTTTTGAAGTTGTGTTTTGTTGTCATTATCGCTTGGCAGTCACTTGCTCAAGCATAACGACTATACTTTTTTTCCTGTTTGAGTGATATGCATTTTTTGGGCGCACAATGCCTAATGAAAATACCTAGCGCATGAGACGTGATCTCTAAAGTGCACGGAGTTCGTGCTCTGCTTTGCTCACTCAACATGCCGGAGGTAGTTACTATCCTAGAAAACGAAAATGGTCGTGCTTTGAAAAACCCACAACCGAATTTGATCGACTCTCATCTTTGTCGAGGCCTTTAAGAGGGATTTAACATTTTATCTACTTTTAAGTTTCAGTAAGTTTTTCTTCGCTTTTTTAAAAGGGATCTCATGGAAATTGTTTCGATTGCTCTTCCTTACTAGAGTCATCTAACAGAAATCGTATGTGAGGGCGATGTGTTGAAAATTGACTTCGGGGATGTTAAACAAATTCTCAGAAAACGATGCAGTGATAAATTATACGAATGTAAATTTGGGCTTAAAAATCGTAAGACAAAAGACTTGGGTATAAGGTTACCAAGAACTACACTCATGAATAACAAAAGCTTTCACAATGCTTACATTACTTTTGGAATTCCACTGAAAAAAAGCACAAAACGGAATTTTAAGGGTAGCGGACAGTCAGAGGCAAACAAAATGCATTGAGTCAATGTTGGTTGGGATGAAGTTAGATTTGGCTGGCGTATTTGGTAAAAATATAGGTGATACTCTCAATATGTGCTCATAAAAGCTGAAACCCGACAAGTCCAAAATGATTTTACCGCCGTAAGGTCAGCTAATACAAATTGGAAAAGTTTGAAAGATGTCCAAGAAGTGCCATAAATGCAACTTTTAAAAGCCATCAAGACTTTTACGCTCGATGAGCAAATATGAAATCTCTTCGGCGTCCACTAACAGATTACAACCAACTAATTTTGTTTTTGTGTGTATGTTCATAGTTAGAACTAAAATAGTGGTACAGCTTTTGAACCGAACGCATTGGAAAATACTTAAGGAAGAGTGCAATTCATCTCAATAAATTATAGGAAAATCCAACATGAAACTTAATTACCTCTAATAATCCCTGTTTCTTCTGCTCAAAAGTCAGCTGCTTCTGGTAGAACTCCCTGTTTCTGACTTAAATCCCACTGTTTTAAACGGCTCATTTTATATCAACAACCCGGAACTTTTCTGAGGTCATTACTGCCCTTTTGTTTTGTAGCCCTTGAATTAACAAACTCATTTGTATTGTTTGAATATTCGTGGGCGCATCAACTCCCTTACGTAGGCCTTGTACACGCGAATTGTTTGAGGAGGTTCGTTTGTTTCTGATATCGTAACAGAAACGTTTTTCCTGCGATGTTTTCACGCATTTTATTGAACGTGATTATGTTTGGTGAGACAATATTTGAATTTGTTTTCACGTTATTTTTTGAATTGGGTTTGTTCTACGTGAATGATTTTTCCGGAATGGTATCGTTTTGTTCACGTTTCTGATAACCGTTTTAACAAGTCGTTTGGGGTAAAACTCAGGGGGTAGCTGCTTTTATGGTTTGACTGAGGTGTTTCGAGTATCAGTTTGCAGTCATGTTGCACTTTTTAAAAACAGCAAATGGGAGAGGTAATTTTATCGACATCTACAAGGAAAAAAGTAGTTTCGTGTCGCAACCCAGTTTTAGTTAAGTATTGTTTAGAATTCTAAAGAGGTTAAATGGTTGGAAAAGCATCTTTGTTCAATTAACATTGCGGTTGAGTGCTCTGTTTTACGTAAAATAAACTGAAGAGAAAAAGGAAAAACCTATTCTTACGATTTTTAACTTCATTTTCTTGAGACATGCATCCTTTCAGCAAGTTCACGTCGAAATAGCTCTCAGTAAAGCGTAGAATCGATAAAAACTACTTGAAGTATGATAGGGGATAGGTATTCTGTATTGTAACAAGGTTGTAAAAAACAACCGATGAGTGGATAATTTCAATACAAACAATAGATAAGATGTCAATAACCAAAACATGTACTTCTTTTTTAAATCTTTGAGCCAATTCTAAATGCATCTTTTGGAAAGTTAGAAGGTTAATATGAACAGATGTGATTGTTCTTGACTTTAATGACTTCAAACACCCCCGTTACCACAGCATTAAGGAGGAAAACAGATGGGTAAAATTATCATAAAAAAGCGTTTTCTATATGCGATGTATATGGAATGTTCCTCTGAATTTTTATCTGCAGTTCTGGTTGTGATGAACTTTCTAATGATGATGAAGTCTGTTTTTTCACTGCTTGTCGCTGTGGGTGATGAAAAATTTTCCTGTTTGCAAATTAGTATAATTACAAACTAATTGACGTCTAAATTAGCGAGAACCAAGCCGTTCGCTGTTGAGTTTTGAGCTTTTGATGAAAAGCGTTCAACAACAGATCACTAGCTTCAATATAAATCGGCTTTTTTACGCAGATACTGGCCTTGTTTTTCACATGACGCGCTCTACCCACCAAAAAGCGGAAATTGCGAAGCTGACCGTGGTTCAGTCCAATTTTCCGCATTCCCACATCTAAACAAGAAAGGTCAGCGGAACTTATCAAAAATAAAGCGTTTTATAGTAAACTTGAGTGCTAACTCGGAGGTTGATATTACAAACCAGATGGTGATATTGTGGACGATGTTTGTAAATAGAAAACAGTACTCATGGCTTTCCTTTTCTTGTCATCATACAAATTCGTTTCGTATCCAAAAAAAAATTCCCTTTTATTCCATATTTTTCCGCTTTCGTCCGAATAGCCGTAGGGCGTGCTTTAACATGTGGACTGGCTAACTCAGAGGTTGTTATTAGAAACTAGATGGTGATATCGAGGACGATGTTTGTAAATAGAAAACAGTGCTCATTGCTCTCCTTTTCTTGTCACCATACAAACTCGTTTCGTACCCAAAAAAAATTCCTCTTCATTCCATCTTTTTCCGCTTTCGTCCGGTTGAATAGCCGTAGGGCGTGCTTTAGCATGCGGACTGCCAATATTGAAATGATAACTAATAACAACTGGAAACTTGTCCCTCTCATGAACAATTGCAAAAGATGCATGCTGTTTTCTACACTATCAAGATAAAATCTAATGGTTAGTGTTACAATTTCCGTGGATCTCTGCATGTTGTAAAACTAAGTGCCATTTTTGTGCTTTGCTTTACGCTTTTTTTATTTAACTTTGCTTTTAAAGTCTTGCTTAATTTACGACTTAATTAGGATAGATAAATGAATACAAATAATTTGTGCCGGTCTGCGTGGTAACCGCAAGCAGGAGTGGTAAAATCTGGGTCAGGTAGATGACGTTATGATGGTTACCTCTTTTGTGGAAGCATCGGTTTAAATAATTTCCAAAAACCCTCATTTTTTGCGGTACATGACGCATGTTTGTTGTCTTGTTGCCTTAATAAATAAAGGTGCAGTGAGGCGATAAGCGACTGCCTGTCGATTTCTGATAATGCTATGTTTAGCTAGGATATTGCACTTGCAGAGACACTGATAACATCCCAAATTTCTGGAACGAATATTTGCTTGAGTTGATTGCAGAAGATGTCGGAAGTCGATCCGTAAAAACTAGCAGGGCCGATGCTATAATAGACTACTGCGTTCATTATATGATCGATGTTAGAAGGTAAGCGGTGCAGGTAGGGTTGGTGCTGAAACTGATGAAAAAGAAAAAAAAGACCAAAAAAAAAAGAAAAAAAAAGCCATCAAATAAGACAAAACCGCAAAAACACCAAATAACACTTTTGTTATTTACCTGTGATTAGCCCTGGTTATGTAAATTGTAGTGCTCAACCATTGACAAAAATAGAATTAACAAAATAACGCGTTTCGTTAATTTGATAATTCTCAAGTTTATTTTCTTTTTTATTCCGAAAACTTCATTTACTATACGTGTGTAGGAAAGATGCGTCGTCTGCGAACCGAAACCGCGACGGCAAATTATTTTAATTTCCATTTGGAACTCAACGGCTACTTTATACGTCCTGCTGAAGTTGAGCTGCGGCGCTGTATGAGACAGTAAGCTCCTGCAGCCATTTTTGAAATTCTAACTAAGAGTAGAAATTCATTTTTTAATCGAAGTCTTCCTTGGCGTCGCCGTCGTGGTTTCTTAAGGTCCCTAACAAATCCTACGTGACGGCAACACAGTCACATTTCGTTTACAACTGCGTGCTGAGTGACTCCAAGTGAGATGTATTTTCCAGCTTTTTTGTGTGTGAATTTAGTTAAGGTTAGCGTGGGATGCTTTTACGTCCGAAGTTTTATTTGCTAGTGCGCGCTGCGCAAAATACTAGAATCTAACTGGCTAAGGCAAATACGTCAATGGCCTATTATGCACAATTTCCATGTAGCAATCACTTCTTTTTCCGGTGCGCGCTGCGCAAAATGCTAGAATCTAACTGGCTGACGCAAATACGTCAATGGCTTGTTGTGCACAATTTCCATGGAAAAATCACTTCCTTTTCCGTGACCAAAACTCTCTGAGCTTTGACCCCAATTTAGCCAACGCAACCGCTGAATTTTTCTCCCTTAGAAAGTTAATTTTTTATTCATATACTTGGCTATTTGAACATGGAATGACAGCCATTTTTTTTGCTATCAGTGTCGATATCATCACTTAGAAAATAAAGGCTGTGTCCTCTGTGATTTGAGACCTCTTGTAAATTATCCGTTGTCAAACGTATTTGATGACTATAAATTTTACAAAAGTTCGATTTTTCACTTTTTGAAATGCCGTACCTTCCACGGCAAGTGCGTTCATTTATTACGAGAAGTCACCAACAACTGTGGAGACTAACCACACATTTTCTGTTTAGGAGACCTTTAGTCTCAGAACAAATTTCGGAAATGCCATTTCTGATGTATTGTATTTCTTTTGAGTTTTATTCACTCGTATTCCTAATCACCTTTCACAGTTTCACCTTATCTTGGCATAAGAAGAAGTAGCGCAAATTGTCGTCAAGAAACGGGAATTATACCTTTGCGTGTTCGCCTCTTGCAAAAAATTTATGTGTACTTATTGACCTAAAGGGAGGGAAATTATTTGGCTTGAGTTCACGAAAAACTAACACAGCGCAGTGAGGTCTGTATATCATGACCGAGAGCCAAACCAGTTTCCCTTCTTACCCGACCGAACCCAGAGAAAGAAAAATATCACATGACCTGTGCTTTCTTCTTCTCTTCTTCTTTTAGCTCGTACTTTGCGCGCACCGCAAAACTTTTTCCGACGCTGCTCGCGGTAACATTTATGGCCCTCTTACGGGGTCGATTTTTATTTGAACAAAACTGCGCGGGATGGAGACCCTGCGGGTTGTATGTTTATTCCTGATATTTTCAGTTTGCGTGTGACTGCTGGATCAGAGTCACCTGTGAATCTGGTAGATATTTACTGGTTATGCAGTATCGCCAGTAAGAAAACCTGCAGATAATGTGACCTGAATTGGTCTTATCAACTAGGGCCTCACTGAAAACCGCGAAATAAATAAAAATAAAGCGACCAAATTAAAAACCTGCCCTGCGTCTGTTGTTTCTGCTGACTCACTTAGACTCGTTGAGGTATTCTGTAAATGCAATACTGTATTCACAGATCAAAATAGCCGCGGAAATGCGGCGAAAACCACTAAAAAAACTGCAACCAAATATGTAAAATACCGCAACTCCACGGCGGAATACATCCCCGGCCCTTCGGAGACAAATACATGTGTTTTATTTCTAAGTTTATTTTTGAAATATCTAAAGGATATCGTCTGATGCATAGTGTAATAGCATAATATAAGGTTTATTTGACCTAAGTTTCTCATTTACCCTCATCTGAAGATAATCTCTCCACAAGGTTAAAATAAAACTACTTTTCATCTAATTTACCGAGAGGAATCACTGCTGGCTCGAAAACGACGAGTACTATCTATCGAAAGACGCAACTTCGAGCAACAAAACCCTTGAATTGTCCGGCACTGGTTTTGAAAAAATTTTAGCATTAATTAACAGATTAACAAGCCTCAGTAAACATTTGCGAGAAAGTCAAAACATTAATTCTGCTTCGTAGTAAAAATAGTTTAGGACATTACAAATTAGAAGTGCCTGATTCGGATTTCTGGTGAGTGGAAACGAGCGATAAAACAAGTACCATTTTCCTTCTAAAGCACCGCCTTTTGACGCTCGCTCGCACTTTCGCACGCCTACACTGACTATGCTAACTGGCGCCTCACACATGATGGCCCAAATCTGAGCAAACTTACTACACGTTGATAAATAATGAGTCGATTTTAAGCTTCGCTTTGTGAACAACATTTTGCATAGAACTATTAGAAGAGCTGTTAGCTCTTTGATGCGATATTTTGCACTCTTCTCGAGATTAGTCGTGTATCACTAACTTTAAACAACATAGCTATGACGCAACTTCCCGCTATCTTGAGGCTAATTGCTTTGCATTATGACGAAATCAGAAAACACGAAGTTGCTTGCCATTACTGTCACGTGCATTAATAAACCTTCGACAATTCGATTTCTTAATTTCTATATTATTATGTGATTATCACAGGTTTATTTTTAGCTGCTTGGGTTATATTTTCTAGACCTTTCTGGGCAATGCGGTGCGAAATCGTTTAACCGCATTTTCACAAAACAGTCTCTGACACGCTATCCTTTGGTAAAATTCTGCCGGCAGTATATTCAGCGGGGTGTCCGAAGTTCATTAGCGAAAATATTGATATACAGGCAGAGAACCATGGATAATTTTACTTGGAGAAAGGGATAAAATGCTGAAAAAGTCAAGGATACAAAAGCAATTGGATGGACGAGAGTTCAAAAATTAACAAACAGAGCAAGACATTGTATGAAATGCTGCACACTAGCATATACAATGATATCAGCAACTACTATCAAATATCTTCCACGGCAATTATACGTCTAAAATTTAGAATTCAAAAGGAAAGCCGTTCAGTCGGTTGTTTTTCCTTGGGAAATTAATTTACTCTAGCTTGATAACAAAGCCAGACTTCTCCAATTTACACGCCTAGCAGTTGAAGAGAATTTGATATGACAATTCGTCGGCCAATTTTCTGCCACTATCGTTCTTCTTAAATACAGTGAGTACGAGCGAAGACAGAATGCACAAGCGAGTCTTAGACGGTTTTCTTGTATACAAAAGTCGATAACGAACCAAAACTAGCAACGAGTTCTCGGTCAGTCGGCTGGGCTTTCATCACTGTGATCTTCGTTTCTTACTCCATCAGGTAAACAATTTGGTGTGCTCTTTGATTTTAAGGCACAAGTTATCCGTTTGCTTGACATAACATCAAATAATCCTTCAAGGAAAAATTGTTTTTGGACTCTTTGTTATCGGAGGATGCGTCCGGCTTAGCTGATGAGCTCTTGTCTTTTAACGTATGCCTCTTTGTTCAGTTCGTCCACCTCTCCTAACCCTATACACCCTAACATCAGTATGCATATTCTCCATACTGTCCTCTATATATTTTCTAAGCTGTTTACAAGAAGAATTTGTTTAGCTATTTAGTCGGGGATCATTTCCTCTATTCCCGTGACCTTAATGTTTGATTCAAGGGTGCTACTGTAAGGAGAAATTAGAAGCTAGTCACTGCTAAGGATTAAAGAGTCATAAATGTTGCATAACACCATAGTTAATAGATAAAACTCCAATAATTATCTCTATATAATCAAAAATCTACGTTAAGTATCGCTTCTTGTCAATGTCTTCCCCATGCGCTCTGTATTCAGCTGGTTGACTGTGCCCTCTCGTGGTGACGTCACAAGGCCAAAACGAAAACAAAGAGATACTCCTTTGATCTTCGCCGGGTCTCCTAACAAGTACCCTCTATTAACTATGATAACACTAAACTGTGCAAACATATACCCTTAGTTACTCAGCTATCTCATTAGTCGTGTAGTTCGAGTATTCATGCATATCTACTGAGTGGTTTATCAACAGGGCTGGAAAATCAGCACTGAAATCGGAAGAACGAATAATGGCCATTTATTATATATTTATGCCCTTTGTTTTGTTTTTAAAAGTTTGACGTTCTACCAAAGCTTCCAGACTTTGCTGATACTCCAGAACTCAAAATCAAACTAACGAATATTTTGCCAATTTCTTTGTTTGTCGGGCAAATATCACTTGCACTATTTTTTCAGAGTTAATTTGCACCTCAGTGAATTTATTCGGATATAATTGACAGGTCAGTCTATCGGCGCAATTTAGATAATGGAAACCTTTTCTTTCAGTGGTTTGTGACCAATGTGTCCATATTTGTTTGCCTCTATATTGGTCGTCGGCGAAACAGGAAAAATTGTATTCATGGCCATGATGCATTTTTTCCTATACGTGACAAGCGAACGGTAAACGAGTCATTGGTGGGCTACAAGTACGGACAATTAGTGTTCGAGAGAGCAATATGACCGAACTCCCAATTTATTCAACAATGCGTTGATGATTACGCAAAAATTGTCTTCATTTCTTAGTTGTTTTAACAAGAGTTGTTTTAAAGAAGAAACGTTTCGATAAAGAGTGATGTCGAAAGCGTAGTTCACGTTATTTTGTAGTTTCTTGCGGGTCTATCTTTTGCTTTAAGGACCTACAACTCTTTGAATCACTCGACTCTTCTATTTACCCACTAAAGATTCTAAGTATTTTAGGACAGGGTTGAAGCTCCAGCTCGAAGAACAGACTACTCTATAAGGAAAGTGGTGAGTAAGAAATTCTTTCCCGATCATTTACAACTTAAAAGGATTGTCCTCTAAACTAAACTCGCTAGGGCCTTATACTCTGGCTCATAACCACTCATTGAGACCTTAATGAGGACTACTTGTACAAGAGATGGTAAACGAACGAATGATAATCCTTCTATTATCGATTAATGCGAAAGCACTAAGATTAAGTTTAGGTGCAAGAGAGATCGAGGTAAAGACAAAAGAGGCATATCTCGAGAATTAAGTGCAAAGCGCGAATAGCCTTTAATAAGATGTTTTACTGATGCCTAACTTTGCGGCACTATACGAAACACGAATTTAAAATTAATGAGGACTACTTGTACAAGAGATGGTAAACGAACGAATGATAATCCTTCTATTATCGATTAATGCGAAAGCACTAAGATTAAGTTTAGGTGCAAGAGAGATCGAGGTAAAGACAAAAGAGGTATATCTCGAGAATTAAGTGCAAAGCGCGAATAGCCTTTAATAAGATGTTTTACTGATGCCTAACTTTGCCGCACTATACGAAACACGAATTTAAAATTCGTAAACAAATAATCTTACGTCCGTCTAAGGATAACAGGTTAAACGAACGAACTTCTTTTTCAGTCGCTCTTGTAATCATCACTAAATATCCGATGATTTAAGGGGATGGATGGAAGAGGTAAACTGTCTCGTGGTTGCACCTGTGGCGAGGTGACTGACTGATACTACAGTAAATAAACTATTACATCTGCTTTTTATCCTCAATTTCTCCCTTTAACCAGCGATCGATCATAAACCACTCTCTTGTTTTGTCAAGTTTTCCTATGAACAGAAAATCGCCTTGCGGTGGCCCTTAAGAGTGACTAGCATCTAATTTCCTTCATTCCTTCACACGAGAATGAAGGAAACGATCATCAGTGATCAACGACTAAGGAAACTCTTGATTGTTAACAAATTCTCCTCTTCAGCACCTTAAGAAATGTATAGAGAACAGCAAGGAGATTATGCATACTGATGCTATGGTGTAGAGGGTTAATCAAGCGATTATGAAAGACGGTCCCTAAATAGGGAGCTTTAGCAACGACGACGGCGACGGCAACGAAAACGTCTTGTCGAAATCTAACTTTTCGTTTTTGTAACTCTTTCGAGGTTATTCCGATGTGTTTCACTTGGAAAATGCTGGCGAACTATTCAGGGACTATATCACTACTAACGGCGTTAAAGTAAGGAGAAAGAAAGAAAAATTAACCGTCATGCGCTCACGTTCTCGAGAAAACCTAAAGTTTGGTTATTTCACGTTGTTGTTTTGCCGAGAACGGCAAAGAAATGTACCAAAATGTTAAACGCACGTGCAGGGCGATTGTTTTTGCTAATTAAGCCTATTATTTTCTGCCGTTCTCGTTGCCGTAGCCGTCGTCGTTGCGAAAGCTCCCTAAATCTTTGTGCTTTGAGACTGAAAGGCCAATACTCAAAAAGGGATTCGCTCCGCACGTGTAAGTTGGTAGTCAATAACAAGACAAGATTGATGCATCAATAAAGTTTACTACCCCAATAAATAAAGCGAAATACCGCAGGCTTCCAACATCGTTGACCTAGATGGCCTTGTTGAAATTACACATGAAACAAACAATAACAACAACGACAGCTTAATGCCTCTCAGATACACCAACGGCAATATATCTTTAGGCTATAACTGGTAAAAAATAAGGGCGCCATCCCCGGAAAGTTCAGCCAGCTACACAGAAGCGTTACGTTTTCTAAATATGCTATAACCACGAAAATTCTTCTACTCCATTTCAAGATTTTGACTACTTCTTGCGCAAATCAAGCTTAAAACATGAAACACCGGTAGACTGAATCTATATAGTACAAATCCTCGAAACGGAGCCAAGAAGCCGATGAATTATTCCATGTTCATGGACAGGTTACTAATTCGATCCTTCGTCATTTTCATCCTCAAGGTCTGGAGCGTCACCCGTGGCTCTGTCGGAAAATAAAATAGTGAAAAAACAGTTAATCAAAGTTGAGAAGGAATTAAGATGAATTTTTCTTTCAAATCATTAATAGTTGCAACACACCTTTTCCGTCGACATCTAAAATCTGGTGTAAATACATTCAGGTCCATTTCGGGCAGCTTGTTACAATCGACGAGTATCTTTGACTGTTGCAATACCCTCCGGGAGATAGAAGGGATATTCTCAGAATTATCGCAGATAACTTTGGCCAGTGTGACTTTTCTTATTTCTTGCAGTTGGGAACGCGTGAAAGCTGTTTTATCAGTGTTCAGTTTTCGGTTCGGCGCATTTTCATGCCAGAAGCGGTCACCCACTCGTAGGCGTTTGAACTGCTCGGTTAATAAACACTGAAAAGTTTTCCCTAGTGCTCCTCCCTCTGAATCTGCAGGCTCCAACATTCCTGTGAAGAGTCATGCAAATAGCAATTATTAGAAACGGTATACTAAGCCGCCCCCTCCTCCTTCTGAGCTTAGTTATTTCAGTTGTAAAAGCTAAACAAAAGTGGAATACAAAAGTATTTTAGTGTCTAGCGTGATAAGTCTGACTGGATCCTCGAGGGGACATGATGAAGAGAATCCTTCGTTATGATTGGCTACCAGAGCGAGGAGGGTTCGGAATTCCCCCGCACCGTGATTCCGCAAAAAGGAACAAAGAGCCTATACCCGGTTCACATTCGTTGAAAACTTTTGCAGCATTTTGGCAACAAGAAAGTCACATACACGTCTTCAGGTGGTCAAAACAAAGAAAATCACCGTAAATTTACCGAAATTATTGGGAAATTACTCAGTGCAATCTCTTTTTTTTTTATGTGATAATTTTCTTTTCAAACAAGCTTATCATAAACTTTGAATTGAGTTTGTTTCGCTCCCCAAAAACGTAAAGTAAGGAAATTAGCTAATATGCAGATATCTCAACCTCATACACAGTAAATAATTCAACACAAAGTATAAATAGTAATTTGGGGCTGCTTTGGTTTTTCTTTACTTCGCTCTGTGATATGATTGGTCTAAAAAACTCACAGGGAATCAAAAAGTAAACTTCAATCAGTTTTCTTGCTTCACCCCTACCTCCTTTTTTGAGTTCTTATTGGCTCCTTATAATATTTTATTTTATTCTGATTGGCTGTTATGATTACTTTGAACTTGGTTTCGAATTCATAATACACAATCAAAAAACGATATTTGGCGGCATTGGGCCTGCGCAGACATACCTCCGACAAAAAGATCGATGTCCTGGACTGACTGGTACTGGTACTTCAAGCTATTTATATCTTTTTGGCCAATTCCAGCCTTTTTCAGATCTTCGAAGCTGTTCACTGCTGGTGTAATTTTACAAAACGTGTTTCGATATGTCGTGTATGAAGGCACTCCGCGTTCGCGTCCTCTTTGGATGTTGATGGATATGAGGTCGGACAAGTCACCGGGGCCTCGAAACAGGTTTTCCTGTACAGAACTTGAAAAACGCCTGGAGAGAGAATCAGGTCAACCCAAGGAACAATCTTGAGAATCATTATCTTGTATTGGGTTACTAATAATTCTACTCATAAGTAGGGATCTATGGTCGATTTTGACTTCTGATTAACTGTTTTGTTTTTCGCACAACTACCACTCCTCATCTTTCGTCCTCCAAGTATCCCCCTCCCTTCCCCCCACCCCTACCTCCCTCCCTTCTCCCCCTCCCACCCCGTACCCCCCACCCCATCCTTCTTTGGATAAAGACGTATCTTATGGCTCTCCTTTTCCAAACAAGAGATGCGAACAAGAATGTTCTATTAACCTTTTAACTCCCACGAGTGACCAAGACAGAATTTCTCCTTACAATATCAGTACAATATCCAGCAAACAGGTGATGAGAATAAAAATATATCAATTAGGGGATTATTAGTTGATTCAATACCTAATTCTCCGAACTAATGACGTAAGAGTTGTATAGCAGACCGTATGGAGAGTTACTAATAAGATCTTGGGAGTGAAAGTGGTAAAAATCATCTGTTACTCACCCATCAACTTTGGCTGCGGGACTCTTCACCAGGCCTCTAAAGATGGAATCGACACCCCCATTACACTTATCATATAGGTAGGTTGGATTACCAAAGTCCAGTACTGGGATGGGAGAGTACTCTGAGATAGAATCTTTGCTGCATTTGTGTTCAAAACCCTCTTGAGTAAAACGTAGAAACTCTTCTTGAACCAAACTATGGCCAAATCGGTAAGCTGCCACAGCAAAGGCTTGGGACACTTGGGCATTTACGCCAGGGTTGTAACCATTGAAATACTGTCTTCCTTGTAGCAGAGCAAGATTGTTGTCTCTGATCTACAAAACAAAGAGAGGCAATAGTAAAAAAATTCAGTTGAGGGAGAAAAAATTGAAAAAAAAAAAAAAAAAACAGAGATTGAAATGGTTGTACTTACAGCTTTGGGGCTGAGAAGCAGTGGCAGAAATTCGTTGTAGGTAATAACTTGTAATTCCGCCCCAACGATTCTCCTGGCCTCCTGGTAGATCTGCTCTGCTTCCCAATCTGTGTTTTCACTAAAAAATGCCGCTATTCGGTTGTGTTCCCGGACGAACAGAGTATGAACTGACATAAGACCTGTTGTATCCATGAAATATATATCATTAGGAGGAAGATAAAAGAGTTATTCAATATAGGGCGAGATAGAAGGGCTTGTGACAAGAAGATGTCCGACAAACGCCAGCACAGGATACTCCCTATAATGCTGTGGGCATGGTTTATGATGACCAAAAAGTAGTTTCTCCTCACAAAATGAGTACTCCCTCAAGCAGAAAGATGACAAGAATAGAGAAATATATCAACAAGGGTGTATTATTTGATTTACTAACAAATTCCAAGAACCAACACCATGCGAAATGTACGGCAGACATTTAAGGAGTAATAGTATTGAGATCTTGCGACGAAAGACGTTAAAAAGGGCGTATGTGCAATTTGATCAATTCAGTCGCGTCTGAGTCTGTGAACAAGCCTTCAGGGTGTGAACTTGACAATGCGTTGTCTACATGTGTGGAAGTAACAATATTCTACAATTTTATTGTAAATATTCTACCGGAATACGCTATAGACGTGGTTAAAAAAGGTCGATATACCACAACCTTTGACAATTGTTTTTATCTTGAACAGGTAAGCGAATGAAAGGATTTGTCGACCTCACCTTGATTCTCGTTCACACGTTCGTCTCCGGCTACGAAACAAGGTCTGTTAGGATCTCTTGATACGCATGGTATCTCAGGATCTGTTTCTGCAGGTAAGAGATCACCCAAAGGGCAGCCGTGAGTAGGTTTCATAATTCTCATTGTACCGTCGGGAGCTCGAAGCTCTTCGGCCTCCTCTTCGTTAGAGCCGTAAACGTTGGAAGCGTCGATGAAAGCTGTTATTATGTTGGTGTGTTCTCTTGGTCCTGGAGAACACTCTGGTTTAAACTCATGGGGAGCATCTCGAATCACTTCGAAAAATTTAACTTCCCTCCTCTGGAAGACATCATCATCCGCCGGAACCTCAACGTTGAAACACTCTGGCTCGATAGAGGGCACAGTTTCACAAATAACTCCTTGAGTTTCTGCCAGTGTTATGTCATGGTCCATAAACTGACCCCAATTCATGGCCAAGTGTGTCAGCCTTGGAGAATCAGGGTTTTGGCGGTCTGCATTGCTGCCATGGACAAAACGACTCACGTTTCTCGCGTTGGGTAACTTGTCTCCACTTTGTGCCACACGAGGTGACGAGACCATATCTTCATAATCAGCTGGTTGTACTCGTCTGAATGGAGTATGGGCTGCTCCAAAAAAGGGATAACGCACATTATTGCAAGTTCCATTAATCGTTCTAAATCGGGCATCCTCCTCAGACTTATCTGGACATTTAATGTCCTTTAACGGTCGGTGCTCTAAACATTCAATAACCTTCTTCCTGCATATCTTTTCTGCGAGTCTCCTGGAAAAAAAAGCAAATACGGATTGTTTATTGACATAGTTTTGTTAGAAATTCAAACACCACAAGAAATTTCAAAACGCAGTAAAGTAGGGAAGACACGAAGTCGTCAACATAAAGGAAAATTAGGTTATCAGGAAGTTTAAGGTCCCGTGATCTCGGATTGGATTTACTTTTTCAGTTTCTACGTAACAAATGTCGTTTAAAAGAAAGGATGGGTGTAAGTTATATAGTAAGATATCTTCTTGAGAGAAAGAGTTCAGATTTTCGTTTAAAAAAGAGTTAATAAGGAATTAAGGTTATCCAAAACCTTGCGGGTGTCTTTACAGTTTTTAGTAACAGTGATATGACTGAGCGGAGTTCAATTAAGACTGAATTCGGAGAAGCTGTTTGCCGCCGAAAGGCCGTTAAGGAGTTCCCACCTAACGGAGATCATGACGCCTTAAAAGTTATTAACTCTTTTTGTATGAAAACACATTTTTCTCAATTACTCACACGTGTTTTAAGACGTTAAGTTAATATTTCTAATAATGTAATTTAGGTAATTAACTTCGATTCAATGGCCGGGAAAAAAATTAATTTTTTTCCTCCAAAGTTGACCCGCAAAAGTTTGGAGTAACCTTAAGAATCCAAATTTTGCCGAAGGGCTGACTGTGAACGTCTTTTTCTGTTCTCTTGCTGGGAACACTTACCCCTTTGGAGGTATTCCTAAAAGATCCAAAACCTTCCTCGTCGCACAAATGTCTCGTATGGCATATTTGACACAAGCTTCGTTCTGTAACGACCTAAGCACTTTCGCGTCGTCAACCACTGATCTTTTAAGATGTTGTAGTATCTGAAAGAATTTTCTGAGACCTGCACTAGATGCTGCCTTTCTCCTTAGTTTTTCTTTTTTAGCTTCAACCATAGATTTTTTCGCCACGGCTTTGAATTCAGCTTTGATCTGTTCACAGACATTGATTGGCACGCTATCTCGCACCTGCTCCTTGCCCCGGTCTTTCAGCTCGACAAGGTCATCCGTCACGTCTGCTGGGCTGTAGGTGTCTCCTAACCAGTCTGGGTCATTTAAAACAGAAGAGGATCCCTGATCTAATCCCAGAACCAATAGAAGCAGTAAAGCACTGAGTAAACGTCCTGCCATGTTGTCTAATGAAGAGATGGATAAAGAAACTTGAGGCAGTCCACATAAAGCTCAATTAATTCATAACTGATTTATTACTGCTAAATAGTTGTTGACCGCAACATTCTCTTAGTAAATCCTTTTTGTTCCCCTTGGATTTGAGTGATATGCCGTGCGTAATCCCACGAAATATGACTGTTGTTAAACAGCAAAATCAATTTGTGAAACTCAGTCTTTGAAAAGTGAACGTGAAATCTTGGTTAGCATCTTTCATATTTGCAGAATACATATTTCAAAAACTTGCTCTGATTCTTTTTTAGCGCAGGGCTAGATTCTTTCCTTGGTGATTTCTGCGTCATAGCAACATAAAGCTTGATTAACACTTAATTCTTTAAAATAGAGGTGAGTAGCGTCTGAAAGAAAACCACTAAAATTCGATCTTTTTATAGATCAAGGCCACCAGCGCTTGAAATGTCACTTAGGTCATGACTCTCCAAAAATTAGAGCAACTCTTTGCAAATTTGTGACTGACACGGTAATTTAAAAGAAATCGTCAAAAAATTATAGCGGAAAATCTGCATAAGAACACATCTGGACAACTCATTGAAAGTGCTTCGAGGAATTATCAATGAAATGTTTTAGCAACAAACGCCGAAGACATCTTCGCATGCTCCGACGTACGACTTTGGCAATCGTCGTTGCAGATTTAAACTCGTCGTTACATCTATGGCCTGTGAAAGCGAAAATATGGAGAGTTTTCATATTTTCCGACAGGAAACCATCGATGGTACTTACGGTGATATGACCTGACCAAGTATATCGTGGAAGGAAGGCTTCATGTGTGGCTATAACGAAGGTGTTAATGGCGGCGTTCTCCAATTGAAGTAAGCAAAACTTTGTTGCTAAATCCCATGTAGCTGACAAAATTATTAATTGCCGCGAGGACAAGGGTCTATGGTAACTGGTAACGAAGGTAAAGAAATTTTGCATGCCAATTAATTGCAGTGTAAGCTTTTAAAACGTTTAGACGGTTTCAAGAATTGAAAGTCGATTTGCATGTGTTTTATTGAAATGCTTAGTAAAAGAATTTTCGTATAAGGCCATTCTTCTCTATTGCATATACTTTTTCGTTAATATATGCACGTTTTTTATTCTGCCTAGAAGTTCTCAATGGTCGCACCTTAAAGCTTAGGATACATGGAAAAATGTTCTAAACGTAAATGTGAAATGTTCTGCAAGCATAAGTTAGGTTTCATTTATTATAATCTTGAACTTTTATGTCTTTCCGTGTAATAAATATGCATGCGGACCTTATGACACTTGCACGGTTTAACATTTTCTACTATCAAGATTACTTTGGCAATCCGAAGTCCAAAAAGATGTTTACCAAAATTTATTCTCGAGGCATGTATAATTCCGTTAGTCGTTGGTTTGTTTTAAAGGTCCATTCTGATTTCCGCGTTCATGGGTTGAAAAAAACGCAGTCGTAATGTTATCTAAATTAAGACAAAATAGCGATACTAAACTCTGAAGTCGTAGAAAGGTTATCAGCGAAATACCATCGACATCAAGGTTTTGGTCGGGAAAATCTTTTGTCTATCTTCTTCCGCTGTAGTCAACAGACCAACTACATCAATAAACATTTTACAAATTCTTTTCTAGAATTCTCGAGCTTTTATCGGCCATTCACAACCCATCGACTTCATTTTCCGCGTGTTTCAAGTTATAAATCACAATTGTTCTCTCAGTTTGGTTTGAACAATAGATATGGGCGACTGTTCCTTACTATGTGAGCTACTATATTTTGGCAACTGCCTTGATATTTGACTGAGCTGCAATACGAAAAAATCAATGGTTTCCTCCTTAACAGCTAAGTATCGAAAGTAAATCAAATGCAAACAAACAAATAAACTTCTCGTTCTGTTTCTGATCTCGAAAAATGCTAAGGTTTAGCTTAGCCTGTTTTTAAAACCAGTTTCTTTTTTATACTTGTAAATAAAGCCAAAAGTCGATGCTCTGATAATTCATTGGCAAAGATCTTTCACTGAGGAAGTATTATCCGGTTCATTCTGATAACGGATTATCGGTCTGACATAAGGCCTTGCAAGTCCCTAAGAAAGTTGGCACCGTTTTTTTAGTGCTGCATGATTGAGTTAGTAAAAGCCAATTCAATCTTGGTCATTTAAACATAGTCATTGCCGGTTTGGTTCACACTTGACTATTCTTTTTAACGCTATGATCATCTCAAATAACCTTAAAAAGGCAATTTACCAGTAATTACGATCACGTCTTTAATTTGAGAACAACTGATTCTCATCGAATGAAAACGACCACGATATCGCTTAATCTTATCTCGTCTGGAAACTATTCTGAAACCCTTGGAATAATTTTTTCTGTTTATTATGAGGCGAGAGCGATGCTTTTAAACCAAAGTTGTAAAGACTTTTTGATGCTCACAGACCTTAAAGTTAATAAAAAATGTACGAAATATTGATGAAGCTATTGATACTGAGGACTAAAGCACACAATCCATTCTTACCTTCAATTCAGTTGGTTCTTCGAAATAGAACAACCAAACAGCTCTGACTTTTCCGGCTTAAAACCTTTCGGTCTTATAGCTCGAAACAGGAACTTTACCAGTTCATTGTGTCTTTTGTTGCGATTATTTTGAATGCAATTTGAATAAATATTTTCCCAAAACAATAGTTTTTTTTATTGATCTATTCTTTAGACTGGGAAAATACTTGATTTATATCACAGTATATTTTTAGAAAAGGTTGCTCTTTAGAAGGGTTGTTGTTAAAACGATTGCATACTGCCAAGTAAATTTCACTTCTAACATTAGTTTAGCAATCTGAAATCCCAAAAGATGTTGACTTCAATTTATTCTAGGGTCATAAAAACTCTATTTACGCTTTAATGTAGCTCTAATTCAATAGTTTTTTTTACTTTAGAAGGTAGGTGTGTTCCAACAAGGAACTCGCTGTTTTTGTTGTTTTTTTTTTTTTACGTCAACACTATTTTCCGCTTTTATAAGCTTAAAAAAAAAACGCGGCGGTAATGTTAGGTCAAGTAAAACAATGAAATAAAGTTGAAGAAAGGTAGTCAGAGAAATATCAACAAGTACCATGGAGATCAGATTTTTGTCAAGAGGCCGTTAAAGTCCAGAAAACTTTTTTTTTCCTTTACTTCTTCCTCTTTCATCAGACAAACCAAACTAAATTGGATTTTGTAGAATTCTCGCGCGCCCATATTGATCATTTCGTTTTCCGTATGTGTGTTCAGTGATACTGAGATTAAAACTGAACAGAATTTGAAGTGCTTTAGATCATATTCAAGTGAGTTTCGCGCAATATAGGAATATAGGTAAGAGAGTTATTATTATCATGTCATAGACCACATATATGGTACGAACAAGGAAGTGGGACATGAGCTGTGGGCGACATTTCCTAAGGTGTGTAAGCTTGTTTGGCGACTGCGTCTTGACCTTGGGCTCAACCACAATACGGAAGAACGCAATGGGTTTGTTATGAGCAGCGATATATTGCAAAAAGGAAAAAAATCAATACAAACTTAAAACGCAAGCCCTGATCTCAAAAGGTTATCTTTACGTCAGAGTGCATTCAAAGCAAGTTTCTTTATAATACTCGTAATAGATGCAGAGTGTCATTGCCCTAATATATCATTGGCAAAGATGGCTTCATCGAGTGAGCTGTATTCAAATCATATCATAATTTATCAAGCTTTTGATCAGACAAAAGACCTCCTTAGTAGGTATGAAAAGGGTGACTCGTACGTCAGCACTGTGGTAACATAACTGCATGATCGATCGATGAAAAATAGTCTTGTTTTGTTTGCGTTTACGTGTTAATGTTCATGTTAACGCTGCGCTCATCCCCAGGCAGAGAAGGATAATTAATATCCATTGAATACGGTCGGGTCTCCATGTAAAAGCCGAACAACTTATTATTTTCGAAAGGAAAGGAACAAAATGTACCTTAAATTCATCTCGTAATTTTTCTTGCTGAGTTTTGCTCGGGGTTTTCTTCCAACAAGAAACTTGCTGATATTTTGTTTTGTTTTCTTTTTAACATCAATTCCAACGACCCGCGTTCAGAGTTTAGAAATAAATGCAGTGGTGATACTAGGCTTTTTAGGTAAAACAAAATTCGATGCTCAACTCTCAAGAGAATGTAATATAAGGTTTGAAGAAAGGCAATCAGAGAAAAAAATAGCAAATAACGTGGAGATCAGGTTTTTGCATAAAAAAAAAGACAAAAATCTTACAATCTTCAGTTCGAACTCGTAAATTGTTGGGTTAAACTCAGTCAGTCTTTTTAAATCAGACGAAAGGGCTCGTAAGTCGTTACGAAAAGCGGGACTAACAAGTTATATGGCACCATATAACTTGTTAGTTCCGCAGTTATGGCACCATAACTGCACGATCGATTGAAGAAAGCGAAATTTTAAGAAGAATAAAATCTTTCTTGTTTGAACGTAGCATCTAGGCATTTATCAGTGAGTTTAAATTTTCATTTTAGCCTTCCGATCGTCACTAGTATCCTTAAAAGGGCTAACAAATGCAGTGATTGTGGTTCGGTTTTCATATGAAGAGAGTGAACTCTTCCCGATACGTAAAAAGGAACAAAATATTCGGCTTAATCTGACCTCAGCAGGAACTTATTCGAAAATGTTACTGGTCTATTTTGATACTCAAAGACGAAGCGTTTCTCTGACTTAAAATTTGATTAAAATGTTCAAAATATTGGTGTAATCATTGGTATTAACAAATAATTTACAAAGTTCACTCTACCTTTAAGACGGTTTGATTCTTCGCAATGAAACTACTAAACAGCTCTAGCTTTTCTGGCTTAAAAGCCCTCACTTTATACCCTCAAACAGGAACTCTGAGGGGCCGTTGTGTCTCTTTATTTTGGTAATTTGAAACGCAATTAGTCTAATTGATTTTCTAAAACAATAGCTACTGATCTATTTGTCGACTCTTAAACACGTAAAATGATAATAATTGCTTTTTGTGCTTTAAAAAAAAAGGCAGTTCGTCAAAAATATTTACAAAAAGTTACGCATTAGCAGAGTCGGAAGCAGTATTATGGTAGAATTTGTCAAGCGTTGTTAAAGAGAATTTTTCAATTTGGTTTTCTTTTTTTCATTGATTGTAATGGTCGCAAATGATCTTTTTTTTTTTGATGATATTACTCAAACGAGCAATACGACGTTAAACGTTGACCTGCCCAGTTTGCCGTCAATCTCCTTGCAGGTTGAGGCGATAGAATGGAGAGACTTACACTCTGATTCTCATAATTCTAAATGATGAACTCAGTTACAATTAAATGATAGCTCAGTCAAGACTTCTAGGCATTGTAGAATAGGGTCACAGATAGGATCGATGGAATAATGATTTCGTGTTCCAAAACAGAAATACTAGATCAAACTTTGTAAAAGACACTTGTAAGCTGAAGAGTCTGCTATGGTTCTCCACACCCTTTGTTTCGTTGACTTCTCCGGCTATGTTCAAGCTTTCCAGAAAGCAAAGCTGTTTTCCTTTTACTTTTTCCGCTATCGTCAAACAAACGAAAAAGCCTCACCATGGCTATCTATGGCTTGACAAGAAGGCTTTCTTTAGCTTTTGTCAGTGTAGCTGTCAATAAATCTCTATTTCATTTTCTACCAGCGCAATCAAGAATATTAATGTTTGAACAAGCTGTCAAATAATCTGATAACACTCATAGAAAATGATAGCAGCATTCGTTTTTCATCAAATAAACGCGTCATAAGCGTTTTGCGCAAACAACCAGGGACTTCGTTTAAGGAAAATTGTGGTCGACATAGAAAAAAACGGCTCCAGGATACTACAATTTCTTACAGATGTAAACCACGGTTCATTGAAAGATTGCCTTACGAAATCTTTTACGCACTTAAGTAAACTCTAGCATCAAAAACTATAGAAACGAGTGCATCCTTAAAAAAATTAATCTGATTAAACTGATTACCTAACACAAAAGAGATGATTTTGTAAACCTTCAAGGTAAACCGATTCTACGCATGATCATTCGATTACTTGATGTTCCATAAGAGCTGGAAGGAAAGCCCTATAAGGTAATACCAAATGAACATCAAAAAATGATTTATGATGAACCTTTTAGAAGTTAGTTGATGCTTTACGTTGCTAAATAGCAGTGATTTAAGTGTTGCAGGTCGTAACTGAGTTGTTTCGCGCAAAACATTAAAATCAATTTATGTTTTCATGAGATTAAAAAAAAAAAAAAAAGAGCGCAAATACATGTTAGCTCCTCGTCAAATCGTCTGGTTGATTAGTTCTATGAATGAATTGTTAGGAATCATGTTTTAGATTTGACAGATAATACCAAACGAACATCAAAAAATTATTTATGACGAGCCTTTTAGGAATTTATGGACACTTTACGTTGCTAATTAGCAGTAATTTGAGTGTTGCAGGTCGTTAGTTGTTTGCGTAAAACGTAAAGAATCGTCAATTCCAGTTTCCTGCGTTCAGATTTAAAAATAAACGCTGGTTAGGTGAAAGAAAATTCGACGCTCAACTCTCAAGAGAATGTAAGATAAGGTTTCAAGAAAAGTAATCAGAGAAATATAGATCAGCATTTTTCAAAGAGGCTGTTTTAGTCAGGAAAGCCTTTACTTTCCTTTACTTCTTCTGCTATCGTCAAGCAAACCAAACCAGTGGTTTTATGTATTAATTAAACAAACTCTAATGTAGAATTCTTGTGCGCTATTCGGTCCGTTAAACCCATGAACTACATATCCTCTGAGATGTGTGTCTTCAGTTCTAGACAACGGATGACGCTTGATGCGTTACGAACAATTGGTTGCCACAGCAGTCGTGGGTTTGTGTCTCTTTGGTGTGTTATGAAATGTGTATCATTGGGAAGAAGAGAAAAGAGTTATTAAATATAAGGTAAGGTAGGTAGGCTCATGACAGGAATACGTTCCACAAACACCAGGACAGGATACTCTCTATAATGATGTGCCCATGGTTTATGAAACCTTTCAATACTTGGAATAACCAAAAAGTAGTTTCTTCACACAACATGAGTACTCCCTCAAGCAGAAAGGTGACAAGAATAGAGAAATATATCAACAAGGGTGTATTATTTGATTTATTAACAAATTTCTCCAACCAACACCATGAGAAATGTACGGCAGACATTTAAGGATGTCAACTTGACAGTGCGTGGTTTACAGGTATACACGGTAAAGCCTCGTCAAATCGTCTGGTTGATTAGTTTTATGAACGAATTAGTAGGAATCGTGTTTTAGAGTTGTTAGATAACACCAAATGAACATCAAAAAACTATTTAAGACGAACCTTTTAGAAATTTATGGATACTTTACGTTGCTAATTAGCAGTGATTCGAGTATTGCAGGTCATTGGTTGTTTGCGCAAAACGTAAACATCAATTTAAGCGTTCATGAGATTAAAAGAAAACCAAAAAAAAAAAAAAAACGCAGATACACGGTAGCGCCTCGTCAAATCGTCTGGTTGATCAAGGAATTGGTAGGGATCGCGTTTAAGAATTGTTAGATAATGCCAAATGAACATCAAAAGAATGATTCATGATGAACCTTTTAGAGGTTTATGGATGCTTTACGTTGCTAATTAGCAGGGATTTGAGTGTTGCAGGTCGTCAGTTGTTTGTGCAAAACGTAAAGAAACAGAAGATACTTAGCAGTGAACCCATTCCGAAACCCTGAGAGAATTTTTCCGGTCTGTTTTGATGCTAGAGAACAATGCTTACAGACTTAAAGGTTTATAAGGCTAATAAAGAAGTGTTTGAAACAGTCATTTAAATATTGGTATTCATAACTAACTGTGCTATTCTTACATTCAGACAGTCTAAATCTTCGCAAGAGAACTTCCAAACGGCTTCAACTTCACTGGTTTAAAACATTAGCAACTCTTAAGGGCCATTGTGGCTTTTAATGTGATAATTTTTTTCAGTCAAGTTATTTATACACGACTTTAGGTCACTTGCATAGCTTTATAGTTTTCTCTTCCAAGATTACTTTAGCAGTCTGAATTCCATAAGAAATTTACTAATTTCTATTTTCTAGGCATGAATACTATAGTAACATTATTTGGCGTTGATTTGGCTCAGTCTGAGTTTTGCTTGTGGTTTTCTTTCAACAAGAAACTTGCTGGTTTTTTGGTTTTTTTTCCTTTTAACGTCAACTTCAACGCCTCGCGTTCAGAGTTTAGAAATAAATGCAATGGTGATGGGGTAAAACTAAACTCGATGGTCAACTCTCAAGAGAATGTAATATAAGGTTTGAAGAAAGGTGATCACAGAAAAAATAACGGATAACGCGGAGATCGGGTCCTTTTGTTTCCTTTACTTCTTCTACTTCCGGTATCGTCAAACAAATCAAACCAGTCGTTATACGTATATATTAAACAAATTTTATCGTAGAATGCTCGTCCGCTAATTGTTCGATTTAACTCACCTACCTCAATCAAGTTGCAAAATAGCTGTGTGTGTCTCTATGGTCTGTTTCCTTCATTTAGCGACTGTCTTGAATAACTAAACTGGGCATTCGGAAATGCTATGAACTTTCTTTTTTTTGAACAGCGAAATATATCCCCCCATTATAAAAAACAACCTATCAATCTTCAGTTGGAACTCGTAAACCGTTAGGTTAAATTCAGTTTTTTCTAAAACCCGATTCTTTTTTATATAAAACGTGTCTGTTCTCTAATCGATCATCGGTAAAGACCTTTCCCATAGCGAGTAGTATTCAATGCATCTATAACAGGCTGTAGATCAGACGAAAGAGCTCGCAAGTCGCTACGAAAAGCGGGACTAACAAGTCCATAACTACAGGATCGATTGAAGAGAGCGATTTTTTAAGAATAAAGTCTTGTTTGATTAAACGTAGCATCTAGGCGTTTATTGATGAGTTTAAATTTTCATTTTAGCCTTCCGATCGTCACTGATATCCTTAAAAGGGCTAACAAAATCGAGTGATTGTGGTTCAGTTTTCATATTAAGACAGTGGACTCTTCCCGATAGAAAAGGAACAAAATATTCAACTTAATCTGACCTCAACAGGAACTTATTCGAAAATGTTTCCGGTCTGTTTTGACGCTCAAAGACGAAGCGTTTCGCTGACTTAAAAGTTGATTAAAATGTTTAAAATAGTGGTGTAATTATTGGTGTTAATAACAAACTTACGAAGTGCGCTCTTACCTTTGATACGGTTTGATTCTTCGTAATGAAACTACCAAACAGCTCTAGCTTTTCTGGCTTGAAAGCCCTAATTTTATACCCTCAAACAGGAACTCCCAGGGGCCTTTGTGTCTCTCTATTTTGGTACTTTTAGATGCAATTAGTCTAATTGATTTTCTAAACAATGGTCATTTATTTATCGACTCTTAAACAGACACACACAAAAAAATTGCTTTTTCTGCATTTACGAAAAAGGCAGTTCGTCTTCCGCGTCGGAAGCAGCACCATAATAGAATTTGTTAAACGTTGTTAAAGAGAATTTTAAATTCGCTTTCCCTTTTTTCATTGATTGTAATGGTTGCAGATGATCCATTTTTTTTTAATCATATAACTTAAACGAGCATTATGACGTTAGATGTTGACCTGCCTAATTTGCCGTCAATCTCCTTCCAGGTTGAGGCAAGAGAATGAAAAGACTTACACTCTGATTCTCATAATTTTAACTAACAATTTATTGATAATCTAACGACTTCTATTGCATTGGAGAATAGGGTCATGGATACGATCGATGGACTAATGATTTCGTGTTGCAAACCAGAAATACGTGATTGAACTTTGTAAAGACACTTTTAAGCTGAAGAGTCTGCTATGGCTCACCGCAGTGTTTCGTTGATTTTTCCCGCTATGTTCAAGCTTACCAGAAAGCAAAGCTTTTTTACTTTTACTTCTTCCGCTATCGCCAGACACACGCAAAAGCCTCACCATGGCTATGTTAAGCTTTTGTTCGTGTAGCTGTCGATAAATTTCTATTTCATTTTCTACCAGCGCAGTCAAGAATATTACTGTCAAAACAAGCTAATAACCCTCATAGAAAATGACAGCAGCATTTCTTTTTCATCAAATAAACGCAGATATTATATTAAGCGTTTTTCGCAAACAACCAGGGACTTCCTTCTAGGAAAAGTGCGGTCGTATAAGAAATAAACCGCATCTCCCACCACACTAACTTTCTTCTAAATGTAACTGACCACGGTTTATTGAAAGAATGCCTTACGAAATCTTTTACGCACTTAAGTATACTCTAGAAATTGGACAAGGGTTTGAGAAAATCACAAATTCTCCAGCATAAAAAACTATGGAAATGACTGCTTCCTAAAAAAATTAATCCGATCAAATGATCACCTAACACAAAAAGGATAATTTTGAAAAACTGATTCTACGCATAATTGTTCGATTACTTGACGTTCCATAAGAGCTGGAAGGAGAGCCCTGTAAGCTAATACCAAATGAACATCAAAAAAATGATTCATAATGAACCTTTTAAAAGTTTACGGATGCTATCCGTTTCTAAATAGCAGTGGTTTGGTGTTGCAGGTCGTTAGGTGTTTGTGTAAAACGTAAACATCAATTTACGCGTCCATGAGATTAAAAGAAAACAAAAAACGCAGATACATGATAGCGCCTCGTTAAATCATCTGATTGATTAGTTCTATTCATGAATTGGCAGGAATCATGTTTTAGAGCTGTAAAATAATACCAACTGAACGTCAAAATATTATTTATGATGAAACTTTTAGAAGTTTGTGGATGCTTTATGTTGCTAAGTAGCAGTGATTTGAGTGTTGCAGGTCGTTAGTTGTTTGCGCAAAACGTAAACATCAATTTACGCGTTCATGAGATTAAAAGAAAACAAAAAAAACGCAGATACACGGTAGCGCCTCGTCAAACCGTCTGGTTGATTAGTTTTATGAATGAATTGGTAGAAATCGTGTTTTAGAGTTGTTAGATAATACCAAATGTACATCAAAAATATATCTATGACGAACCTTTAGAAGTTTATGGATGTTTTACGTTGCTCATTAGCGGGGATTTGAGTGTTGCACGTCGTTGGTTGTTTGCGCAAAACGTAAACATCAATTTACGCGTTAATGAGATTAAAAGAAAACAAAAAAAAAAAACGCAGATACAGGGCAGCGTCTCGTCAAATCGTCTGGTTGACTAACTGATGCTATGGTGTAGTGGTTAAGCCACTAAGAGAGCTGGGTCATAAAGCTGGTGAATTTAGACTCAGGGGCGTCTACTTGAAAAGTGATCAGCTGTGCATTTAGATGTTCATAGTCAATAACGTGACACTGATTGATGCCTCAGTGAAGTTTTTTGTATTGATATCTAAATAGAAATACGGCGAGCTTCCAAAATGATTGACCTAAATAGTTTTGTGTAATGAAACCTCTCTACATAAAAACTACGAACAACAGCAACAATAACAACAGCTTAATGCCTCTCAGATCTACCAATGGCAAAATCTTTTAGGCTAAGACTGGTAAAAATAAGGGCACCATCCCCTGTGAGTTTGAAAACAGCATAGTCAATTACAAAGAAGTGTTAAGTTTCGCAGACAGGCTTATCCGTGCACATTATCCTATTGCATTGCAAGAATTTTAATCAGTTTTCCTCAAACCACTCTCTACTTCCTGCGCAAATAAATTTAAAAATTATATACTAGTAGACTTAACCTAAACTGTTTTCTAACAAAGTACAAATCCTCGAATCGGAGCCAAGAAGCCAATGAATTATTCCATTTTCGTAGATGGATTATTCAGTAAATTCTTCGTCAATTTCATCCTCTTGAGTGTCAATTTCGTCAGTTTCATCCTCTGGGGCGTCACTCTTGGCTCTTTCGGGAAATAAAATAGTTAAAAACAGTTTATTATAGATGAGACGTAATTTAGATAAATTTTTTTGAAACCAGTGATAGCTGTAAACATACCTTCTCCGCCGACATCTGAAACCTGGTTTAAACACATTCAGGTCCATTTTGGGCAGCTTATAACATTCGACGAATATCTTTGACTGTTGCAATACCCTCCTGGGAATAGAAGGGATGTTCTCAGCATTGTCGCAGATTATCTTGGCCAATGTTACTCTTCTTATTTCTTGCAGTTGGCATTGCGTGAAAGCTGTTTTTGTAGTGTTTAGTGTTTTGTTGGGCGCATTTTCATGCCAGAAGCGATCACCCTCTCGTAGGCGTTTGAACTGCTCGGCTATTAGACATTGAAAGGTTTTCCCCAATACACCCCCCTCCGGATCTGCACGTTCCATCATTCCTGTGAGGAATCATAATAATAACAATCACTATAAACGCTAAATTAAGCCCCCACCCCCCTCCTCTTGTGCTTAATTGTTTTAGCTGTGTTAGCTGAACGATAAGTTTTAGTGCCGACCGTGGTTTATATGGCTGTGTCCTCCAATGGGTATAATAAAGCGAATCCGATGTTATGATTGGCTACACGAATAGGCAAAGTTCGGGATCACTCGCTTTGATCCCGCAAAAGGAGACAAAGAGCTTGTAGCTGGTTCACATTTGTAGTGTTTAGACATTTCGTTACTGTTATATAGAGTTATCTGTGCGCTAAGAATCATGGTACTGTAACATGGCGTGCTCGCCAGGTGTAGATTAAAGAAACCGTTGAGTTTATCTGCGCTTATCTGGGTATTAACAGGCCATCATTACAACATTCCTCAAAAAAATATTGCAGCATTTTGGCACCAAGAAAGTAAAAGATTTGTCTCCAGACAGTTGATACCGAAAACAGTACTACAAAGTTACTGAAAAGCTTTATTTGAACGTCGACATTAATTCGAGATTGCTTTGGTTTGTATTTTCTTTGCTCTTTTATTGATCCAATCTCTTGGTAAGTAGCGTTTCCCGCGCTCCAGTCAGTTTGATCACCTACTTAGAGTTCTTATTGGCTCCTTGTGATATGCGCCTTTTTTCTCATTGGCAGGTGCGATTGTTTTGGTTTTGGTTTTACAACATTCCATCGAAATGCACTCTATATAGTAGAACAGGATTGCATTATTTTTCGATTTTCTTTGTGGCCGGTCAGGAAAAGTTGCGTCGCCCTCTTAACTGACGAGATAAATAACTTAATCCAAATGTGACTCGATCACTTGCGTTTTCATTCACTTTAGTCAGTTTTCTTGCTTTCTCCCTCTCCCCCACTCCCTTATGTGAGTTCTGATTGACTCCTTATGATAATTCTCTGAGTTCTGATTGGCTCCTTATGATAATTCCTTGAGCTCTGATTGGCTGTTGTGATTACTTTGCACTTGGTTTCACGCACTCAATCGAAAATCAGTGTGTAGCGGCATTGCGCCTGTGCAGACATACCTCCAACAAAAAGATCGATGTCCTGGACAGACTGGTACTGGGACCTCAAATTATTTATATCTTTTTTGCCAATGCCAGCATTTTCCAGATCTTCGAACTTGCCTACTTTTGGTGTAATTTTACAAAACTCGTTTCGATATGTCGTGTATGAAGGCACACCGCGTTCGCGTCCTCTTTGGATGTTGATGGCTATGAGGTCAGACAAGTCACCGGGGCCTCGAAACAGATTTTCTTGTACAGACTTGGAAAAGAGCCTAGAGTGAGAATAAGGTCAACCGAAGGATCAATCGTATGAAAATCATTATCTTGTATTGAGTTACTGGTAATCCTACCCATATGTGGGGATCTATAGAGATCGGATATTTTTAATTGCGGTATTAGTCGCTTTTTCGTTTTAACTCTTCCCTGAAACAAACCTGATCGGGGAAGATCTTTTTTTAACGAATATTCTAGCAAGGATTTTGTCTTTCTCGAGGGAAAAAGTTTAAATCAGATATATTTGGGTAAAATGATTTTTCACTCGATTTTGACGTTTAATTAACTGTCTTGTTTATTTCCCAAAACCGCCGACCCTCTTTCACCTAATAACTGCTCTCCCACTCTATCTCCTTCGTATCCATTGGCTCGCTTTTTCTAAACAAGAGATATGTAAAACTATCTTCTACATAACTTTTATCTCTCACTCACCCATCAACTTTGGCTGCGGGACTCTTCACTAAGCCTCTAAAGATGGAATCGACACCACCACTACACTTGTCATAAAGGTAGGTTGGATTACCAAAGTCCAGTACGGGGATGGAAGGATACTCTGACTTAGAATCACTGCTGCATTTGTGTTCAAAGCCGTCTTGAGTAAAACGTAAAAATTCCTCTTGAACCAAACTATGGCCAAATCGGTAAGCAGCTGCAGAGAAGGCTTGGGACATCTGGGCATTGACATCGGGGTTGTAACCTTTGAAATACCTTCTTCCTTTCAGCAGAGAGAGATTATTTTCTCTGATCTACAAAATGAAGAAAAAAAAGTCAGTTTGAAACTAAGAAAAAAAAAAGAGAGAGATTTAGAAACTGTTACCTACCGTTTTGGGGCTAAGAAGCAATGGCAGATCTTCGTTGTATGTAATGAATTGTAATTCCGCCCCAACGATTCTCCTTGTCTCCTGGTAAATCTGCTCTGCTTCCCAATCTGTGTTTTTACCAAAAAATTCTGCTATTCGGTTGTGTTCCCGGACGAACAGAGTATGAACTGACATGAGACCTGTTGTATCCATAAAATATATATCATTAGGAGGAAGATGCAAGAGAGTTATTTGATAAAGGGTAAGATAGAAGGACTTATGCCGACAAACGCCCGCGTAGGATCCTTCCCACATTTCTCAGGGCATGGTTTTAGAACCCCTTCACCACTTGGAATTACCAAAAAGTAGTTTCTCCCCGCAACATGTGTACTTCGTAAAGCAAAAAGGTGACAAGAAGAAAGAATTATATCAACATGGGTGTATCATTTGATTTTTACTGACAAACTCCCAGAACTATCACCGTGAGAAGTGTATCGTAAACATTTAAAGAGTAATAGTGTTGAGATCTTGGGAATAAAAGGGTTAATCAGGGCGCATGTGCAATTTGATCTTTCCAGTCATGTCTTAATAGGGATGTCTGTGCACAAGCGTTGACAGGGTGTCAAGTTGACGATGTGTTATCTACATAATTATGTAGCAGTAACAAATTTTACAGTTTTATAACAAATATTTGGTCTGAATACGCTATGGGCGTAGTTGCAAAAGATCGATAGACCACAGTCTAGTCTTTTTGTCTTGATCAAGAGTGAGAGGTGACCTCACCTTGATTCTCGTTCACTCTTTCGTCTCCGGCATCGAAACAAGGTCTGTTAGGATCTCTTGATACGCACGGCACCTCAGTATCTGTTTCTGCTGGTAAAAGATCCCCCAAAGGGCAGCCGTATAGAGGTTTCATAATTCTCATTCTCCCATCGGGGGCTCGAAGGTGTTCAGCCTCCTCATCGTCAGAGCCGTAAACGTTGGACGCGTCGATGAAAGCTGTTATCGTATTGGTGTGCTCTCTTGGTCCTGGTGAACACTCTGTTTTAAATTCATGGGGAGCATCTCGAATCACCTTGAAGAATGAAACACCCCTCTTCCGGAAGACGTAATCATCGGACGGAACCTCAATGTTGAAACACTCTGGGTTAGTGGAGTTTGGGGCTTCACAGTTAATTTTTTGTTCTTCCGCCAGCGTTACGTCATGGTCCAGGAACTGACCCCAATTCATGGCCAAGTGTGTCAGCGTTGGAGAATCAGGGTTTTGGCGGTCTGCATTGAAGGCAAGGACGAAACGACTCACGTTTCTCGCGTTGGGTAACTTGCTTCCATTTAGTGCCTCACGAGGTGTCGAGACCTGATTTGCATAATCAGCTGGTTGTACTCGTCTGAATGGAGTATGGGCTGCTCCAAATAAGGGTTGACGCACATTATTGCAAGTTCCATTAATTGTTCTAAAACGGGCCTCCTCCTTAGACTGATGTCGACATTCCGCGTGCCCTAATTGTCGCGGTTCTAAACACTGAAGAACCTTTCTCCTGCATATGGTTATTCTCTCCTCCCTGAAAAACAAAAAACCAAATATGAATTATTTAGTGGCAGAGTACCACTTGAAATTCAAACACCACAAGAACTTTGGAATGCGATTACTGAAATAAGAAACGCACTAGTAACTGTAAAGGACAACTGAGGTATTAGCAAGACTGAAGTACCGTGGCTTGAATTGAATTATTCAGTATTGGCTTAACAATGTACGATGAAAAGAAAGGGTGAGCGTAAGTTTCAGAGTAAAATATCTTTTCGAGATAAATATTTCAGATTTACTTTTAACGAAAAGTTAAGGAATTAAGGTTAATCCGAAATCTTAAAACGGGCGTGAGTAATTGAGAAAAATGTGTTTTCATAAAAGAAAAAGTTTACTTGATAACTTTCAAGGGTCCATGAATTGCAATTCCCTAGTTAGTGGTTACATTCATTAAATCCTTAAACCAGAGTAGCGTCAAACTATGTCTAGCTTTGAAGGTGTCATAACCTCCGTTAAGCGGGAACTCCCTAGCGACCATCGGCGGCAAATAGCCTCTTCGAACTCAGACCGAAATGGACTCCACTCAGTACTATTTCCTGCAAATAACCTTTTCAATGCAAAATAGTTTGGGGTGATTTCTTAAAAAGCAGAGCGTGCACGAGGTTTTTTTTTCGTGAAGGCACCCGCGAGGGTTTAACTTAATCTTTCTGAAAGTGTAAATTTTAGTAATTAACTTCGATTCAATGCGAAAAAAAAGTTTCTTTTTCGTCCAAAATTGGAGCGCAAAAGTTTGGAGTAACCTCAAGTATCAAAACTTAGCCTTAGGGCTGGCCGTTAACGCCTCTTTGTGTTCTCGTGCTGGAAACACTTACCCACTTGCAGTTATTTTTAAAAGGTGCAAAACATTTTTTTTCTCACAAATGTCTCGAATGGCACTAATGACACAAGCTTCGTCCTGTAAAGCCCTAAGCACTTTCGAGTCGTCCGCCTCTGATTTTTTACCATGTTGTAGTATCTGAAAGTTTTTTGTCGGACAAAATGTATATTCTGCCTTTCTCTGTTTTAGTAAGCTATCAGGTTTTTCGCTTTTGGCTTCAGCCATGGATTTGTTCGCCACGGCTTTGAATTCAGCTTTTATTTGTTTGCAAACATCGGTCGGCTCGCTTTCTTGCACCTGTTCCATGTCCAGGTCATTCATTTCGGCAAGGTCATCCACCAAGTCTGCGGTAGTGTGGGTGTCTCCTTCAAATCGGTCTTGGTTATTTAGAACAGAAGAGGATCCCTGCTCCGATCCCAGAACCAAGATAAGCAGTAGAGCACTGAGTAAACGTTCTGCCATGTTGTCTAATGAAGGGATGAAAACATTAACTTGAGACCGTCAAGTCAGTGCAACCAAGAACCTAATTGTAAAGGTCAATCAATTTATTAGTGATGTTATTGCTAATAATGTTGACAACACCATTCTCTTTGTAAATTGTTTTTATTCCCCTTGGTTTTAGGTGGTATGTCATGTGTGATCCCGCGAATTATGCCTTGATTGTTAAAAAATAAACTTGATTCTGTGAAAATGATGGACCTGACTCTTTGAAAACTAAATCTAATATCTGGATAAGCAACCTCAAAATGCAGCCCCTACTGACTTGCCGTGATTCTCGTTAGTGCAAGGCTAGATGGTTTCTGCGTCAGAGCGACATAAAACTGATTAAAACTTATTCTTTAAATCGAGGTGAATAGTTTGCACAAAGAAACCACTAAATTCGACTTTTTTATAGATCGAGGGCCACTGGCGCATGCAACTTCATTTAAGTCATGCGCATTAAGACGTGACAGTCCGAAATTATAGCAACTCCTAAAGCTGACTGACACGTTTATTTAGAACAAATTCCCAAAAACTACGACGGAAAATCTTCATCAGAATAACAGTGTTTCAAGAAATTATCGAAGAATGTTTGATCAACAAATGCCAAAGACGCCTTCACATGCTCCGACGTCCGTCATGGATTCGAACTTGTTGTTGAATTTAATTATGGCCAGTGACAGCGAACGTAGAGAGAGTTTTCATTATTTCTGAAGACAAACCATCGACGATGATATGTCCCGATTCAATTTATTGTGAAAGGAAGGTTTTATGGGGCTCTTGCAGAGGTGTTAAAGGCGGCGCTCTCCGATTGAGGTAAGCTTTGCTTTGTTGTTGAATCCTTTCGCTTAGCTAACAGGATTGTTGTTGAATAGTAATTGCTGCAGGGTTAGGAGTTAAGGTCTAAACTCTCCTGTAACTTAGAGAGTCGAAAAGAAATTTTGCATCCCAATAAATTGCCATCAGTAAACCGCTTATCAAACGTTTGAACGGTTTCAAGTTGATAACGAAAATATATTCGCATGAGAGAGCTGTCTGTAAATATAAAATGTAAAACGCAAATGTAAAATGTTTTGCAAGCACGAGTTTGGTTTTAACTTTTAAAAATCTTAGATGATTTCTGTCTTTTCACATAGTTGTAATACATGGCTTAATGATCCTAGCATAGTCAAACCGTTCGTGTTCACTTCCAAGGTTACTTTGGCAATCCGAAGTCCATAAAAAATGTTTCTCAAAATTTATTCTTGAGGCATAAATAAATCCGTCACATCATTATGTCACAGAGATATAGCTGTTGAAATTTAGTGCGTGGGTGTCCTCCTACAAGGAATTCGCAGATTATTTATTTGAAAGGTCAATCCTATTTCCGCGTTCATGATGGGTTTGAAAATAACCGCAGCCCTAATGTATAAGGTAAATTAAATCGAAATACTGTAGCAAAGACAACTGAATCTGAAGTCGTAAGAAGGTAATCAGCGAAATACCATAAAAATCAAAGCTTTGGTCTGACTTCCCTATCATCACACAAACCAACGGTAGCAGCTAACTCTTGACGAATTCTCGCTCGCTAATTGGTCTCTTTAGCCCGCGTGTAAACCATATTTGACGTCAACAATTTGATTTGAACCAGTTTGAGCAATAACTGTGGGTGAGTGTTCCTTGAGGTTCCGCGAGGTGTATCACAATTTTGGCGAATGCCTTGAACTCTGACTGAGCCGTATTATGAGAAAATAAAATGCATTTCTTCTGCACCGTGAAATTAAGCCAAAAAAACAAACTAAGAAACAAACGACGAAGAATATTTGGTTTAGCGTAGCATGTTTTTAAAGCCTTTTTCTTTTTCATACTAGAATGTCGGTGCTCTGATTGATTATCGGCAAAAACTTTTTGTTGAGAGTGCAGTTTTCAATTCACTTTGTAGCAGGCTGTCGATCAGACAAAAGACCTTCTAAGTCGTTGTAAAAGTTGAAAATAAAAAGCTCACACCGTGGTACCATTGCATAATGATTGAAGAAAGCCAATTTAATCTTATTTATGTAGAATTAATGGTCTAGATATTTATTGCTGCGTCTGTATTTACCGCTCATTTGAACACTGTGATCATCACCAATATCCTTCAAAGGGCTAATTAATCCAGTGATTTTGATCAGCTCTTTGATTTGAAATCAAGCGATTCTTTTCAAATGGAAAGCATCAGAATATTGCAAAATCTGATATTGTCTGGAACCTATTCCGAAGCAATTCGAGAATTTCTTTGGCAATCTGTTCTGACGCGAGAATAATGGTCACACACCAAAAAGTTTTAGAGACCTTTAGATACTTATAAACTTAGATGTTCATAAAAAAAAGGACGTACACAAAATATTAATGCAAGGACATGCATTGGTATTGATAACTAATTGACATAGTTCATTCTTACCTTTAAGCCACTTTGATCCTTCGCATTGGGAATACCACACAGCTCAAACTTTGGTCTTAAAACTTCTTATTTATACTCCCAAACAGGAACTTTATAAGGTCATTGTGTCTTTTGTTATGGTATTTTTGAACGCAGTTGAAATAATTGTTTGTCCCAGACAACGGTTTTTAATCGATCAATTTCATCACACCGGGAAAATACATGATTTGTATTTATTTTCAGCAAGGGTAGCTCGTCAAAAAGGTTGCAATTAAAATAATTATGCTTGGTCTACATTTACTTGCATTGCTTAATAGTTTTTGCATTTAAAAGTACTATAGAAATCTAATGCTTAAGTCCCAAAATGTGTGGACTTAAATGTATTTTAGGCTCCTAAAAGTGCACTTACTTCATTACGGAGATTTGATTTAATAGTTGTTTGAGTTTACTAGGTGCGTGTCTTCCAGCAAGGAATTCGCTGGTTTTTTTTATCATCATCATTATTATCATTATCAAATCGAGCTTAAACGTCTTAAACTAAATTCCGCATTCACGAGTTTAAAAATAAACACAGCGATATTGTAAGATTTAGAAATACAAATTATCAATGCTCAACTCTCAGGGGAAGTTGACGGTATTGACAAATCCTTGCCGAGATCGGGATTTTGTGAGAGGCAGTTAATTCTGGAAACCCCTTTTTTTTTTCTAAAGCGTCCACTATCGTCTTGAACAAATTTTGATGAATAATTAATTCGATCACTAGTTGTTTGAGTACATGGATGTGTCCCAACAAGGACCTCGCTGTTTTTTTAAAGGTCAAAACTATTTTCCGCGTTTATACGAGATAAAAAATTAAAACCGGTGGAAATGTTAGGAAAAATGAATCAGATATGAATGAGCAACTCTCAAGAGAAAGCAAAACAAGGTTTAAGAAAAGTAAATCAGTGGCGATCAGCGTTTTCACAAAGTGGCTGTTTTGGTCTGAAAAACCTTTTGTTTGCTTGCAGTATTACTTCTTCTTTTGTTTGCTTCTTCTTTTGTTTGCTTCTCAGTATTATCGTCAAACAAGGGGTTATTTCATGAAACAAAATTTATTATCGTGCGCTCACCGACTTAATTTTTCCGTGTTTGTCATGTCATTGTAAACCTCGTTTGCCGTCTCAATTTGGTTTTAACAATGGCTGTGCGTGAGTGTTCCTTGAATTGAGTGTGTTACCTTATTTTGGCGACTGTCTGGACCGGTGATTGAACCCCAATGAAAATTGATTTGACAACAGTACAGGCTGTAGACCAGACAAAAGACTTTTAAGTCGCTATGAAAAGCGACAATAACAAGTGAGCATTGTGGCACCATCTTAAAGAAACGTGAGCGAATTCAATTTTGCTCGTTTAAACTCAATGGCAGTCATCCATTTAATGTTTTTTTCTCATTGACGGTTCAATCAAGGTTTATCTGAACGCTGCCATCATACTAATATCCTTAAAAGGGCTAATTGATCCAGTGATTACGATCAGGCTTTCATGTAAAAGACAAATTCCTACGAAAATAATTGGAATAAAATGTAGTTTAATCTCATCTTGTGAGGAACCCATTGCGAAACCGGTTCTCGAAATCATTTCCGGTCTGTTGACGCTTAGACAGCAATTCTTACAGACTTAAAGGTTTAAAGACTCTTTAACACCTACAGACTTAAATGCCAATAATTGTTCATGTAAAAATTGATATTAATGTCTAACTCACATGGTATACTTTTGCATTCAACTTTGCTGGCTTAAAATGTCCTATTTGATAACCCCAAGAAGGAACTCTAAAAGGCCATTGTGGCTTTGATTGTAGTATTTCTAATCAAACAATGTGCATAATTATGCAAAGGTTATGTCACTTGCACAGCTAACAGTTTTCTCTACCTAGATTACCTATGCAATCCGAAGTCCATAAATACTTTTATAGAGTTCTGTCCTCGCGGGATAGTTACTGCGGTTATATCATCAAGTAGCGGTGATTTAGTTGTTCGAGTTTGATTCGTGGTTTCCTTCCAACAAGGACTTCACTTGTTTGTTTGTCTTTTAGTGTTTTTTTTTTTTTTTTAGTGAACGTCAATTCCAATTTTCCGCGTTCAGATTTAAAGATAAACGCAGGTTAAGTGAAAGAAAATTTGAAGCTCAACCCTCAAGAGAATGTAATGTAAGGTTTGAAGAAAGGCAATCAAAGAAAAAAATAGCTAATAAAGTGATCAGGTTTTTGCATTTAAAAAAAGACATATCCTTGAATCTTCAGTTCGAACTCGTAAATTGTTAGGTTAAAGTCAGTATCTTGTTAAAACCGAATTATTTTTTATATAACGCGTGTCTGTGCTCTGATCGATCATCGGTGAAGGCCTTTCACATAGCGAGAAGTATTCAATGCATCATAACAGGCTGTAGATGAGACGAGCTCGTAAGTCGCTACGAAAAGCTGGACTAACAAGTTAGCGCTATGGCACCATAACTGCACCATCGACGGAAGAAAGCAATTTTTTAAGAATAAAATACTTTTTGTTTAAACGTAGCGTCTATGCATTTATCGATATGTTTCAATTTTCATTTTAGCCTTCCGATCGTCACTAGTATCCTCACAGGCGGCCCAAGCTCTCTTTGAGAACCACACAGGCGACCCAAGCTCTCTTTGAGAACCACACAAGGAACACAATTTGCATATCGATTTATAAGGATTTGTATGGGATTTTTTACAAGATAGCCATAGAGATACAATGAAAAAATATATGAAGTTCATACATTTTGAACTGCGGTATTAGATACATATGATGCACGATCCTCGCAGTGGATAGCGCTATTTAAGCAATAGCGAAAATCAGACCTGAAAAAAATCAGGCCTGTACGGGATTCGAACCACTGACCTCTGCGATACTAGTGCAGCGCTCTACCAATTGAGCTAACAAGCCAACTGGGAGCAGGCCGTTAAGTTGATTCGTTAAGTTGTATCTACTGCGAGGATCGTGCATCATATGTATCTAATACCGCAGTTCAAATTATATGAACTTCATATATTTTTTCATTGTATCTGATTTACCACTTTCACGGGTTTATTACGAATCAACTTAACGGCCTGCTCCCAGTTGGCTTGTTAGCTCAATTGGTAAAGCGCTGCACTAGTATCGCAGAGGTCAGTGGTTCGAATCCCGTACAGGCCTGATTTTTTTCAGGTCTGATTTTCGCTATTGCTTAAATAGCGCTATCTACTGCGAGGATCGTGCATCATATGTATAGCCATAGAGATAGTTAAAAGTGAAAATATTAAATAAAACTGGCTTACCTTATTCCATACGTGTGTTGCTTGCTCCTGGTGTCGTTATTTTACCGATTTCACTTGATTTAATCTGTTTTTTTTTTTAAATCCTGGTTTTTTCTTCTTAAAGATGTTTAAGATGTTTTTTTTTAATCCTGGTTTTCTCTTCTTAAAGAGAAGAAAAGAGAAAACCAGTATTAAAAAAAGACAGATTAAATCAAGTGAAATCGGTAAAATAACGACACCAGGAGCAAGCAACACACGTATGAAATAAGGTAAGCCATTTTTGTTTAAAGTGCACCTACACCCAAAAGATTTTTTTCGCTTAACGAAGTAAGCTCATTTTTTTGAGTATTTCTGCGCAAAAATTTTTTTATTTGCTCAAATCTTCAATTTTCTATGCCCAGTCAAAATACGGAAAATCGGCCGCCATCTTGCCCCACGACCGAGTTTAAAGAAGAATGGCTCTAGCGGGTAATGTGACGTCAAATCGAGAACACGAAAGTCTGCATCTCACACATTTTCACTTGTTTGGGAAGATTGTCGTCGATATTGTCCGAAATATGCCGACTAGGTGTGTTGTTTGAAGAATGTAGGAAACGCGATACCCTCTTGCAAATTTCGCACGTTGCTACATCCTTCTACAACACACTTAGTCGGCATATTTTCGGACAATTATCGACTACAACCTTCCCAAACAAGTGAAAATGTGTGAAATGCAGACTTTCGTGTTCTCGATTTGACGTCACATTACCCACTAGAGCCATTCCTCTTTAAACTCGGTCGTGGGGCAAGATGGCGGCCGATTTTCCGTATTTTGACTGGGCATAGAAAATTAAAGATTTGAGGAAATTAAAAAATTTTTGCACAGAAATACTCCAAAAAATAAGCTTATTTCGTTAAGCTTATAATGGTCACACACCAAAAAGTTTTTGAGACCTTTAGATACTTATAAACTTAGATGTTCATAAAAAAAAGACCTACACAAAATATTAATGCAAGGACATAAATTGGTATTGATGACTAACTGACATAGTTCATTCTTACCTTTAAGCCAGTTTGATTCTTCGCATTGGGAATACCACGCAGCTCAAACTTTAGTCTTAAAACTTCTTATTTATACCCCCAAACAGGAACTTTATCAATTCATTGTGTCTTTTGTTTTGGTATTTTTGAATGCAGTTGAAATAATTGTTTGTCCCAGACAACGGTTTTTAATCGATCAATTTCATCACATCGGGAAAATATATGATTTGTTTTTATTTTTAGAAAGGGTAGCTCGTCAAAAAGGTTGCAATTAAAATAATTATGCTTGGTCTATATTTACTTGCATTGCTTAATAGTTTTTGCATTTAAAAGTACTATAGAAATCTAATGCTAAAGTCCCAAAATGTGTTGACTTAAATGTATTTTAGGCTCCTAAAAGTGCACTTGCTTCATTACGGAGATTTGATTTAATAGTTGTTTGAGTTTACTAGGTGCGTGTCTTCCAGCAAGAAATTCGCTGGTTTTTTTTTTATCATCATCATTATTATCATTATCAAATCGAGCTTAAACGTCTTAAACTAAATTCCGCATTCACGAGTTTAAAAATAAACAAAGCGATATTGTAAGGTTTAGAAATACGAAGTATCAATGCTCAACTCTCATGGGAAGTTGACGATATTGACAAATCCTTGCCGAGATCGGATTTTTGTGAGAGGCAATTAATTCTGGAAACCTTTTTTTTTTCTTTCTAAAGCGTCCGCTATCGTTTTGAACAAATTCTGATGAATAATTAATTCGATCACTAGTTGTTTGAGTACATGGATGTCTTCCAACAAGGAACTCGCTGTTTTTTTTAAAGGTCAAAACTATTTTCCGCGTTTATACGAGATAAAAAATTAAAAGCGGTGGAAATGTTAGAAAAAGTGAACCAGATATGAATGAGCAACTCTCAACAGAAAGCAAAACAAGGGTTAAGAAAAGTAAAGCAGAGAAATACTGGTAAATCACGTGGCGATCAGCGTTTTCACAAAGTGGCTGTTTTGGTCTGAAAAACCTTTTGTTTGCTTGCAGTATTACTTCTTTTGCTATCGTCAAACAAGGGGTTATTTCATGAAACAAATTTATTATCGTGCGCTCACCGACTTAATTTTTCCGTGTTTGTCATGTCATAGTAAACCTCGTTTGCCGTCTCAATTTGGTTTTAACAATGGCTGTGGGTCAGTGTTCCTTGAATTGAGTGCGTTACCTTATTTTGGCGACCGTCTGGACCGGTGATTGAACCCCAATGAAAATTGATTTGACAACAGTACAGGCTGTAGACCAGACAAAAGACCTTTTAAGTCGCTATGAAAAGCGACAATAACAAGTGAGCATTGTGGCACCATCTTAAAGAAACGTGAGCGAATTCAATTTTGCTCGTTTAAACTCAATGGCAGTCATCCATTTAATGTTTTGTTCTCATTGACGGTTCAATCAAGGTTCATCTGAATGCTGCCATCATACTATTATCCTTAAAAGGGCTAATTGATCCAGTGATTACGATCAGGCTTTCATGTAAAAGACAAATTCCTACGAAAATAATTGGAATAAAATGTAGTTTAATCTCATCTTGTGAGGAACCCGTTGCGAAACCGGTTCTCGAAATCATTTCCGGTCTGTTGACGCTTAGACAGCAATTCTTACAGACTTAAAAATTTAAAGACTCTTTAACACCTACAGACTTAAATGCCAATAATTGTTCATGTAAAAATTGATATTAATGTCTAACTCACATGGTATACTTTTGCATTCAACTTTGCTGGCTTAAAATGTCCTATTTGATAACCCCAAGAAGGAACTCTAAAAGGCCATTGTGGCTTTGATTGTAGTATTTCTAATCAAACAATGTGCATAATTATGCAAAGGTTATGTCACTTGCACAGCTAACAGTTTTCTCCACCTAGATTACCTATGCAATCCGAAGTCCATAAATACTTTTATAAAGTTCTGTCCTCGCGGGATAGTTACTGCGGTTATATCATCAAGTAGCGGTGATTTAGTTGTTCGAGTTTGATTCGTGGTTTCCTTCCAACAAGGACTTCACTTGTTTGTTTGTCTTTTAGTGGTTTTTTTTTTTTTTTTTAATGAACGTCAATTCCAATTTTCCGCGTTCAGATTTAAAGATAAACGCAGGTTAAGTGAAAGAAAATTTGACGCTCAACCCTCAAGAGAATGTAAAGTAAGGTTTGAAGAAAGGCAATCAAAGAAAAAAATAGCAAATAAAGTGATCAGGTTTTTGCATTAAAAAAAAGACATATCCTGGAATCTTCAGTTCGAACTCGTAAATTGTTAGGTTAAAGTCAGTATCTTTTTAAATCCGAATTCCTTTTTATATAACGTGTGTCTGTGCTCTGATCGATCATCGGTGAAGGCCTTTCACATAGCGAGAAGTATTCAATGCATCATAACAGGCTGTAGATGAGACGAGCTCGTAAGTCGCTACGAAAAGCTGAACTAACAAGTTAGCGCTATGGCACCATAACTGCACCATCGACGGAAGAAAGCAATTTTTTAAGAATAAAATACTTTTTGTTTAAACGTAGCGTCTATGCATTTATCGATATGTTTAAATTTTCATTTTAGCCTTACGATCGTCACTAGTATCCTCACAGGCGGCCCAAGCTCTCTTTGAGAACCACACAGGCGGCCCAAGCTCTCTTTGAGAACCACACAAGGAACACAATTTGCATATCGATTTATAAGGATTTGTATGGGATTTTCTATAAGATAGCCATAGAGATAGTTAAAAGTGAAAATATTAAACAAAAATGGCTTACCTTATTCCATACGTGTGTTGCTTGCTCCTGGTGTCGTTATTTTTCCGATTTCACTTGATTTAATCTGGTTTTTTTTTTTTAATCCTGGTTTTTTCTTCTTAAAGATGTTCAAGATGTTTTTTTTTTAAAATCCTGGTTTTCTCTTCTTAAAGAGAAGAAAAAAGAAAACCAGGATTAAAAAAAAAACAGATTAAATCAAGTGAAATCGGTAAAATAACGACACCAGGAGCAAGCAACACACGTATGTAATAAGGTAAGCCATTTTTGTTTAATATTTTCACTTTTAACTATCTCTATGGCTATCTTGAAGAAAATCCCTTACAAATCCTTATAAATTGGTATGCAAATTGTGTTCCTTGTGTGGTTCTCAAAAAGAGCTTGGGCCGCCTGTGGTATCCTCAAAAGGGCTAACAAAATCGAGTGATTGTGGTCCGGTTTTCATCTGAAGACATTGGACTCTTCTCGATAGAAAAGGAACAAAATATTCGGCTTAATCTGACCTTAACAGGAACTTATTCGAAAATGTTTCTGGTCTGCTTTCACGCTCAAAGACGGAGTGTTTCACTGACTTAAAAGTTTATTATTAATAACTAACTTACAAAGTTCACTCTTACCTTTAAGACGGTTTGATTCTTCGCAATAAAACTACCAAACAGCTCTAACTTTTCTGGCTTAAAAGCCCTTATTTTATACTCTCCAACAGGAATTCCAAGGAGCCTTTGTGTCTCGTTATTTTAGTAATTTTAAACGCAATTAGTATAATTGATTTTCTAAAACAATGGTTATTTATTTATCGACTCGCAAACACGCACACACAAAAAAAATCAATAATAATAATAATAATAATAATTGCTTTTTCTGCATTTAAAAAAAAGGTAGTTCGTCAAAAATGTCTTACCATGGTAGAATTTGTTAAGCGTTGTTAAAAAGAATTTTAAAATTGGTTTTCTTTTTTTCATTGATTGTAATGGTCGAAAATGATCTAAATCTCCTTCCAGGATGAGGCAAGAGAATGGAGAGACTTAAATGATGAACTAACAGTTAAATGACAATTTCAAGACTTTTATTGCATTGTAGAATAGGGTCATAGATACGATCGATGGACTAATGATTTCGTGTGGCAAAGCAGAAATACGTGATTGAACTTTGTAAAGACACTTGTAAGCTGAAGAGTCTGTTGTGCCACACCCTTTGTGTGGAACAGAAAGCAAAGCTGTTTTCGTTTTACCTTTTCCGCTATCGTCAAACACACGAAAAAGCTTCACCATGGCTATCTATGGCTTGACAAGAAGGCTTTTTTAAGCTTTTGTCAGTGTAGTAGTCGATAAATTTCTTCTTCATTTTCTACCAGTGCAGTCAAGAATATTAATATCTGACGAAGCTGTCAAAATTAGTCTGATAACCCCCATAGAAAATGACAGCAACATTCGTTTTTCAATAAATAAACGCGGAAGTTATCAGAAGCGTTTTGCGCAAACAGCCAGGGACTTCCTTTAAAAAAAATTTGTGGTCAAATACGAAGTAAACCGCATCACCCAGGACACTACACTTTATTATAAATGTAAACCACGGTTTATTGAAAGATTGCCTTACGAAGTCTTAGATGAACTTAGGTATACTCTAGAAATTAAATTGGACAAGCGTTTGAGGAAATTACAAATTCTCCAGCATCAAAAACTATAGAAACGAGCGCCTCCTAAAAAATTAATCTGATTGAATGATTGCCTTACACAAAAAAGATGATTTTGAAAAGCTTCAAGGTAAACCGATTCAACGCACAACTATTCGATTACCTGACGTTCCATAAGAGCTTGAAGGAAAGCCCTGTAAGCTAATACCAGATGAACATCAAAAAATGATTTATGATGAACCTTTTAGAAGTTTATGGATGCTTTCCGTTGCTAAATAGCAGAGATTTGAGTATTTCAGGTTGTTAGTTGTTTGCACAAAACGTAAACATCAATTTATGCATTCATGAGATTAAAAGAAAACAAAAAAACGCAGATACATGGTGGCCTCTCGTCTAATTTGTAGTGATTTGAGTGTTACAGGTCGTTGGCTGTTTGCGTAAAACGTAAGGAACAAAATATGCTTCGTAAGGAACCCATTCCAAAACCCTCAGAGATTTCTGCCGGTCTGTTTTGACGCGTAGAGAACAATGCTTAAAGGCTTACAGGTTTACAAACTCTTTGACGCTTACAGACTTAAAAGGCTAATAAACAAGTGTATGAAATATTCATCTAAATATTGGTATTGAAAACTAACTCATTGAGCTATTCTTACATTCAAACAGTCTAAATCTTCACAATGAAACTTCCAAACAACTTCAACCTTTCTGGTATAAAACTTTTTATTTCATACCCCATAAGGAAATCTCAGGGACCATATGCATTTGGCTTTTAATGTGGTATTTTTAATCAGTCTTTTTAATTATACACAGCTTAATGCCACTTGCAGAGCTTAACAGTTTTCTCTTCCAAGACTACTTTGGCAGTCTGAATTCCTAAAGGTATTTAGTAACTTCTATTTGGAGGCATAAATACTATAGTTACATTATTACATGGCATTGGTTTAGTTGAGTCTGAGTTTTGCTCGTGGTTTTCATCTAACAAGAAACTTGTTGGTTTTTTGTTTCGTTTTCTTTTTAACGTCAACTCCAACTTCCCGCGTTCAGAGCGTCAGTTTAGAAATAAATACAGTGGTAAGACTTGGTTAGGTGAAACAAAACTCGATGGTCAACTCTCAAGAGAAGGTAAGATAAGGTTTGAAGAAAGGCAATCAGAGAAAAAAATGGCAAATAACGTGGAGATCAGGTTTTTGCCTTAAAAAAAGATAAATCCTAGAATCTTCAGTTCGAACTCGTAAGTTGTTAGGTTAAAGTCAGTATCTTTTTAAAACCGAATTCTTTTTTATATAACGTGTGTCTGTGCTCTGATCGATCATCGGTGTCGAAGACCTTTCACATAGCGAGTAGTACTCAACGCATGCTGCAGATCAGACGAAAGAGCTCGTAAGTCGCTACGAAAAGCGGGACTAACAAGTTAGCGCTGTAGCACCATAACTGCACGTTGGATTGAAGAAAGCGATTTTTGAGATTAAATCTTTTTTGTTTAAACGTAGCGTAGGCGTTTATTGATGTGTTTAAATTTTTATTTTAGCCTTCTGATCCTCACTAGTATCCTTAAAGGGGCTAACAAATCAAGTGATCGTGGTCCGGTTTTCATATTAAGACAGTGAACTCTTCCCGACAGAAAAGGAACAAAATATTCGGCTTAATCTGACCTCAACAGGAACGTATTCGAAAATGTTTCTGGTCTGTTTTGACGCTCAAAGACGAAGCGTTTCACTGACTTAAAAGTTGATTAAAATGTTCAAAATATTGGTTTAATTTTTAGTATTAATAACGGACTCACAAAGTGCGCTCTTACCTTTAAGACGGTTTGATTCTTCGCAATGAAACTACCAAATAGCTCTAACTTTTGTGGCTTAAAAGCCCTTATTTTGTACCCTCCAACAGCTGTTCTGAGGAGCCCTTGTGTCGCTTTATTTTGGTAATTTTAAACGCAATTAATATAACTGATTTTCAAAAGCAATGGCTATTTATTTATTGACTCTTAAAAACACAAACGTCAAACAATAATAATATTTACTTTTTCTGCATTAAAAGAAAGGCAGTGCGTCAAAAATATTTACAAAAGTTACGCATTAGCCGAGTCGGATGCAGTATTATGGTAGAATTTGTTAACCGTTGTTAAAGAGAAGTTTGACTGGTTTTCCTTTTTTCTTTGATTGTAATGGTCGCAGACGATCTATTTTTTTGATCATGTTACTTAAACGAGCAATATGACGTTAGATGTAGACTTGCCCAATTTGGCGTCAATCTCCTACCAGGTTAAGACGAGAGAATGGAAAGAATTGCACTCTTATTCTCATAACTCCAAATGATGAACTTACAATTAAATGATAATCTCAAGACTTCAATTGCACTGTAGAACTGGTGATTGGTTTTTGTAAAGACCCTTGTAAGCCGAAGAGTCTGCTATGGCTCACCACACTCTTTGTTCGTTGATTTTTCCCGTTATGTTCAAGGCTTTGTTAAGCTTCTGTCAGTGTAGCTTTCGATAAATTTCTGTTTCGTTTTCTACCAGCGCAGTCAAGAATATTACTACCTGACCAAGCTGTCAAAATAGTTTGATAACCCTCATAGAAAATGACAGCAGCATTCGTTTTTCATTAAATAAACGCGGAAGTTATCATAAGCGTTTTTCGCAAACAACCAGGGACTTCCTTTAAGGAAAATTATGGTCGAATACGAAATAAACCGCATCACCCAGGACACCACACTTTTTTAGCATCTTAATTTAAACCACGGTTTATTGTAGATTGCCTTACGAAGTCTTTGATGAACTTTGGGTATACTCTAGAAATTGGACAAGGGCTTGAGGAAATTACAAACTCACCGACATCAAAAAACTATAGAAACTAGTGCATCCTAAAAAAATCTGGTTAAATGATTACCTTACGCAAAAAAAAGATGATTTTGAAAAACATTAAAGTAAACTGATTCTACACATAACTATTCGATTACCTGACGTTTCATAAGAGCTTGAAGGAAAGCCCTGTAAGCTTATACCAAATGAACATCAAAAAATGATTTATGATGAACCTTTTAGAAGTTTAATATGGATTCTTTCCGTTGCTGAATAGCAGTGAGTTGAGTGTTGCAGGTCGTTAGTTGTTTGCACAAAACGTAACATCAATTTACGCGTGCATGAGATTAAAAGAAAAAAAAAACGCAGATATATGGTAGCGCCTCGTCAAATCGTCTGGTTGATTAGGATAGGAATCGTGTCTTAGAGTTGTAAGATAATACGAAATGAGCATCAAAAAATTATTTATGATGACACTTTTAGAAGTTTATGGATGCTTACGTTGCTAATTAACAAAGACTTGAGTGTTGCAGGTCGTTAGTTGTTTGCGCAAAATGTAAAGGAACGTCAATTCCAAGTTTTCCGAGTTCAGATTTAAAGATAAACGCAGATTAAGTGGAAGAAAATTCGACGCTCAACTCTCAAGAGAATGTAAGATAAGGCTTCAAGAAAGATAATCAGTGAAATATAAATCAGCATTTTTCAGAGGCTGTATTAGTCTGGAAAACTTTTTGTTTCCTTCACTTCTTCCGCTATCGTCAAACAAACCAAACCAGTCGTTTAAGGTATTTATTAAACAAATTCTAATGTAGAATTCTTGTGCGCTATTCGGTCCGTTAAACCCATCAACTACATTTCCTCTGAGGTGTGTGCGTTCAGTTGTAGACAACGGATGACGCTTGATGCGTTACGAACAATTACTTGCCAGAGCAGTCGTGGGTTTGTTTCCCTTTGGTGTGTTACGAAATAGGTATTATTAGGAAGAAGAGAAAAGAGTTATTCAATATAGGGTAAGAAAAAAGGGCTCGTGACAGGAATACGTCCGACAAACACCAGCACAGGATACTCCTTATAGTTCTCTGGGCGTGGTTTATGAACCCTATCACTACTTGGAATAACCAAAAAGTAGTTTCTGTTCACAACACGAGTACTCCCTCAAGCACAAAGGTGACCAGAATAGAGAAATATATCAACAAGGGTGTATTTTTTGATTTACTAACAAATTCCCAGAGTCAGCACCATGAGAAATGTACGGCAGACATTTAAGGAGTAATAATGTTGAGATCTTGGGACGAAAGAGGTTAAACAGGGCGCATGTGCTATTTGATCATTCAGTCGTGTCTTAAATGGGAAGTCTGGGAATAAGTCATGACAGGGTGCCGGTGAACTTGACAGTGCGTGGTCTACATGTATGAAAGTACTGTAATGACATTTTACACTAAATTTGATTGTAAATATTCAACCAGAATACGTTTTAGACGTGTTTGAAAAAAAATCGATATACCACAATCTTTGACAATTGTTTTTTTGTGGGATTCCCACACTTTGTCAAGGCCTGCGAACTTTATTTATTTGTCCACGAGAGAGAGAGAGAGAGAGAGAGAGAGAGAGAGAGAGAGCAATAGAAAAGTTGATCTTAACATTATTTCTCCTGTAACCTTAGGACAATTTCTAAAGTTAATTATAACATCAACAAAGCAAAGCGCACAATCTGACTGGTCAATTCAGCGTCCTCCATTTGCCCATGGGTGTACGCTGCTGACGTGAGCAAATGCAGAGACTATTTTTCCGCGCGCGCTTGTTTTTACTTCGCCTGCGAACAGGCTCCCGGCTTGGAGGAGCGCAACGGCGCGAAACAGGGGAAGGGGAGCCTGTACGCGTCTTGCTAAATCGCGTTTACCTCCCACAAGAACCCCGCAGAGAACTTATCTTGTTAACTGTCAAATGTCAACCAGTCAGCGCGCGCCGGAAGTCAAAATCCAAAACAGAAAACAAAAAAACGAACAGGTTCCCGGCGAGCAAGCGCCATGTCTCACGGAGGCATTTTAACAGCAACTGTTTAATAATGACACTGAGTTTTTTCATCTGCAGTCCCGGTGATTGCAAGTATTGGCGTCCCTTAAGAAGATAAAACGAATAAATTAAACGTAATCAAAGTAAAGAATGACTACAGCGCCTTGGTCAGGAAATCAAGTAATGCAATCGAAAGACTCCAAAAATAACAGGCACGGCAACACAGACTTATGCTTATCGGTGAATGACTATAGAACTTGATTTTCCTCGTTTACAAAAGGATCTGATCTGCGACAATTTCCCAAACGCCTCACGGAAAGCAACATCTGCACTGAGTTTTTCCTCAGACCTGTGAACAATCATTGAACAAGTGAGTAACAATTTAGTTAGAAGTAAACCCAACAGGATTCGTTAGAAACATAATACCTTTTTCCAGTCCACATCTCAACAGTATGGGACTCATCCACCACAACTGGGGCCAATTTTCTGTCAAGAGAAGAGCAGTTATCTTTCAAAATTTCGAGGAATCGTTTCTCCATAACTGTCTCAGCCGAACCGAGTTCTGCGGCACTCAGCCGAAATTTTGCGACACGTAACTCGTCTTCCGAGATATCCTCTGTGGAAGCCGCCGGGATACCCACACTTCCGGCCTCAGCAATTTGGTCTTCATTGATGCTTTTCAAAGGACAAATAACCAACACAGTTTGCCGCTCTTCCCCTTCAATCGACACAGCAACAGCAAAGAGTTGGAAAATAAGACTTTTGCCGTATCCTGCCGGAAGAACCGCGAGCACATCATCTTTCTTAAGTAAATAGTCCACAGCATTACGCTGTTCGGGCTTCAATTGTAACGTAAACTTCAAATTATTTGATAAATGGTCACAAGCCTCTCGAAGAACAGCATCCCTTCTTTCCGCCATTTTAATTTTTTGTCTCTCTTTTTGTCTGAAAACTAAGACTACGTCATGAAAAATTAAAATCAACCAACCAGCGCTTTGCGTCCAAATTTTGGACGCAGACATTCGATATTCTGAGACTTGCGTGCAGGCTCCCCTTCCTGTGTCCCCACGTCTGTGTCCCCGATCCCCACGAACGGGGAGCCTGTTCGCAGGCTAGTTTTTACTGGTCACGTAATATTTTTTAAATAACAGGAAATGTTATGTTATAAAACAAATGGTAAACACCACAGCGTACACTATTGAGTTATGGATGCACTTGGGAGGTTTGCTAAGCACTCAAGAAGCTAGAGTCGCTCTCGGCTATCGCCTCGAGCGACTCTTACGCTTCTTTCGTGCTTAGCAACCTCCCGCGTGCCTTCATAACTCAATAGTGTACGCTGTGGTGTTTGCCATTTGTTAAATAAGGTTCTTCCAGACTCGTGTGGATTTTTATGAATACTGAAAAGTAGGGTAGGGTCAGAGTCAAACAGTAACTCTACAACAGCTTTCTATGGTATTCTTAGGCATGGAGAGAGTTAAGAGTCTCCCCAAAGCGATCCCAGGCATCCTCTGCCATTAAAAATCACTCGTTCAACTCTTCTCACTAATGTGGCGCCCTTACTAGTCAAGAACACGAAGCACTAGCTCCTTGAATAACCAAAACGTTTCTCGTGAATCAATTTTTTTCCTGCGGCTATTTGCAGCTCGTTTTCGTTACTTCTTGCGGAGAGAAAGTTTTAACTTTTTGCGTTTGACTCTTATTGCTGAAAAACTGCTATTTCTGAACCACTCATTGCTTCCATAAAAAAAGACCATATTCTAAAGACCCCATCGGTAATGATCGTCCTGGATACAGAGTTTACATTTGTCCGCGATCAATCAAATCAATCCATCAATCAATCAATCAACTTTATTTAACGAGGGTAACACGTGACAGTACTTCAACTGAGTAACTAGTGGCCCTCAAACTAAATTTGTAAAACAAAGTTAAGTAACAAAATACATGTCGTAAAGAAAGGAAGTATTAGTGTATGTATGAATAGGACTAACAATAGTGAAAACTATATTACACTTATAAAAATATCCTTAAAATGAATTTCTACAAACTATAATTACAATAAGAATACAGCTGGGATAGGTCGAGCGAGAGTAAGATTATGAAATGTTGGATTAACATAAAAGTATGAATAAAATTAAGTTTCAGTTACGCTAAAATGATCAACGTCATTGTATTTAGCTAAAAAATGTCTATAAATAGCCTTTCTAGATGAGATTACACATGTTACTTTCTTAAGGTTAACTGAATGGGCAGAGAGTTCCAGAGCCTGGTTGCGGACACGCTAAAAGTTCTCCCTCCCTCAGATACACGATTATATCTGGGGCAGACGAGGTTTAAGGCACTGTACCGCCCACTGCGTGTGTGTAAATCTGCATTGCATTTAAGAAGGTCATACATGTAGCTGGGGCAGTTTCCTTGAAGGCGCTTAAGGACTAGTGAGCACTTAATGATTTTAGCTTCATCATAAAATGGGAGCCACCCTAATTTATTAAAAAGATTTACGCTATTTGATCTTGTGTCAGCTCCCAAAATTACTCTGGCAGCACGTTTTTGCAGCTTGAGGCTTCTCGTTAAGTTATCAGTTGAGCAGTTTGACTAGATAGTTGACCCATACAACATTACTTGTTTGATCATAGCATTGTAGTAAAGTCTGCGCTGTTCAATAGGGATGAATCTCCTTATCTTTCTAAGAACCGCTATTCTCTGGGACAACTTCTTGCACAGTTCCTCAACGCCGTGTACATTAAAGCTTAAGTGTTTGTCAATGGTAACCCCCAATAGTTTCTGACGATCAACCTGTTCTATGTCAGAGTTAGCAGGTTTGAGCTCCAGTGAACAGTTGTCAAGCTTGCATAGCATGCGTTTCCCTGTCACAAGGAGACATTTCGTCTTCGCAGCGTTTGTAACCATTTTGTTAGCAGCCGAC